>NC_090250.1:9087342-9094842 GCF_037325665.1 Littorina saxatilis | reverse complement strand
CGACGGCTTCTTGTTGGCTTTTGGTTATTATTTGTTTCCTTCGTGAAGGTGGGACTGGGTGGCCGAGTGGTAACGCACTTGCGCTCGGAATCGAGAGGTTGCGTGTTCGACCCTGGGTCAGGCCGCTATTTTCTCCCCCCTTTCCTAACCTAGATGGTGGGTTCAAGTGCTAGTCTTTCGGATGAGACGAAAAACCGAGGCCCCTTCGTGTACACTATATTGGGGTGTGCACGTTAAAGATCCCACCATTGACAAAAGGGTCTTTCCTGGCAAAATTGTATAGGCATAGATAAAAATGTCCATCAAATACCCGTGTGACTTGGAATAAAGGCCGCGAAAGGTGAATACTCGCCTGACAGGCTTGAGGTTTGCTGGTCGATGTGAATGCGTTATATATTGTGTGTAAAAAATGTTTGTTTGTCTGTCTGTCTGTAAAAAAATTCCATTTCACACGGCAGAAATTAATATGTAAAGCGCGGAGAGCACAGTTAATTGTGGTTCGCGCTATATAAGCTCACATAATAATAAAAATAAGGTGGCGTCGGGTTTGAAGTCTACGCCTTCTCTTGTCTTTTTTTCTTCTTCTTTTTTATTTGTTTTAGGCCGGTGGGGGTGGGGTGGGGGGGGGGATGTTGGAAAAAGTCTATTGCCTCTTTTGACGCGTTTTTTGACGACTTGCAAGTACTTTTCCAAGCATATAAATTGTTTAAGTTTACCGTGGATGCATTTCCGATGAAGCCAATCCTTGTTGGAAGGAGTCTTTGTATTTTAGGCCTCTTTTGAAGCGTTTGTGAAGACTTGCAAACGATTTTCCTTGCATATAATTATGTGTTCAAAGTTTTCTTCGTTTACATTTTTAAAAAAGCCAGTCCTTGTCGCCTGTAAGTTTACAATACTGATTGTTACATCGCCAACTGGCGTTAGCGATAAACGAACAAAGTACACATCTTTCTTTGAGTAATGGATGAAAGCCAAACATTCTAACACAAGATTGCGCAACACGGACATAAGTGCGTACTGGTCACACTTCACAAAAAGGAAAAAGTAGAAGTTGAAAAAGAAAGAAACTGACTTCGGCATCCCCCCTCTTCCTCCCACGCTTCGACAGATTCTTCTTAGGCCAAACAAAAGAATAGGTCTGTTTACGGTAACATAGGCCAAAAAAATAGGGTCGGTAGGTCGGGATTTTTTTTTTCTCCAAAAAACCATATTTTTACGTTATTTTGCAAAAAAAAACAAGATTTTTTTTTTTTTTTCCCCAAATGCCAAAAAAAAGTCTAGGGTCGCGCGAAAAAAATAGGGTCGGTCGGGTTACCGTAAACAGACCTTTTTTTTTTTTTTGGCCTTAACACGAGGGAAAGCTAAAAGCGACTCCAACTGAGTGCCTGACAATAGCGTGATGGCACATCACGCATGCGCAGCCTTCCTTTTCCGGAAAAGTTCCATTTTGCATTTCGCAAGAGCACGCGAAACGCGCGTCAAGAATATTAATGCTCTCTCATTCTAAACTGTTTGTTGGAATCTGGACGTAACGTACACTCATGAAGAGTCTAAGTTCACGACCACATCTTGGTGTGAAACTCCTCTTGTAAATAACGCTCCGTGTGGACCTTCAAAAACTCTAACGAGGCAAAAATAACATAACGTTACACAATGCCAGAAACAAGAGAGCAAAGGCAGTGCTGCATGACGCGAACACGGAGAAGAAACAACGATCACTTTTCATTTTTTTTAATTTGTATTTTTTTAACCTTTTTTGCGGATTTTTATCAAGAACCTTGAACAAATACTTGAAAGGCTTACCAGAGAAACGAAACTTAATTTCTGTGCCATCTCTGCCCTAAAACCATGTGATAAACATTGTTGTGGAAATTGATTTATATATTTTTTGACATCATGATTTTTGCGTCAGAGTTTGATCGAATAAATGATAATTATTGAGCAGCCATATCAGCTCAATCGATCCATACGTACCAGAGATCTATATAATCTAAGTCTTGACAAACAGACAGACAGACAAACAGACAGATAGACAGACAGACAGACAGACAGACAGACAGACAGACAGACAAACAGACAGATAGACAGACAGACAGACAGACAGAAAGAACCATCACTTCTTGTGCCACAGCATACATCTGCCTTATTGAAGAATATTTTCTTTCAAGTCTTCATTTGAACGTTTACTTCACTGTTTTCCAGAAGAGCACCGACACCTCTCTGATAATTTAGAATGCACGTGTGGAGTACGCCCGGAAGACGCTGAACACTTTTTGTTACATTGTCCACAATTTAAAGAACATAGAACCATTTTATTCAATAGTCTGCCAACGCACGCTCTGGATTGCAAAACACTTTTGTTTGAAAATACTGATTTAACTATATCTTTGAACACAAACATATTTTCTGCTGTACAAGATTACGTTATGTCAACTGATTGCTTCGGCTGATATTAAATTAACAGTGACAGCAATAGATGAAGCAAAGCTCTCTCTCTCTCTCTCTCTCTCTCTCTCTCTCTCCCTCTCCCCCCCCCCCCCCTCTCTCTCTCTCTCTCTCTCTCTCTCTCTCTCTCTCTCTCTCTCTCTCTCTTTATTTGTATAAAATATTGTGAAATATTTTGAAAGAAAAGGGTTGAAGTTATCACTTGTTCGCCATGTCTTGTTATCAGAAGGTGTATTGATTATCAGTTTTAGAACGTGTCCATAAGCAGTCTGCTTGTTAACGTTCTTAATGTTGTTACTGTATATAACATGTATACAAGAAACTAATAAAAAACACGCTTAAACCAAGAGCACTGTTTAAATCGAGCATGCCTTTTTGGCATTTAGTATATACTTTTTGATCAAAAATTGCGGATCGCTTAGTCTGCTCAGGGCCATTTATACGATCGGTCTCATTCAATAGTAGAGACATGATAGAGCTTTCATTCGTGAACAACAGCGGTGCCTTAAAAGTACCTTTTCTTTGTGTCTTTTCTCACATCGGCCGCTGGGCAATATGACTTACTGGATTGTCTGCACTCCACAACGCTGTCGTATTTGGAAACATGTTGGCCTACGCTATTTCCCATCACTGGATGGTGAACCTCAAACGGAGACCTCCAAGGGTACAGTGGAACCCCCCCCCCCCCCCCCCCATGTAAGACCTCTACAATTTGAGAAAATCAGGTCTTAAAAAGGAGTGAGTCTTACAATTTTTGTTTGTTTGTTTGCTTAACGCCCAGCCGACCACGAAGGGCCATATCAGGGCGGTGCTGCTTTGACATTTAACGTGCGCCACACACAAGACAGAAGTCGCAGCACAGGCTTCATGTCTCACCCAGTCACATTATTCTGACACCGGACCAACCAGTCCTAGCACTAACCCCATAATGCCGGACGCCAGGCGGAGCAGCCACTAGATTGCCAATTTTAAAGTCTTAGGTATGACCCGGCCGGGGTTCGAACCCACGACCTCCCGATCACGGGGCGGACGCCCTACCACTAGGCCAACCGTGCCGGTAGTCTTACAATGTACAGATGTTATGAACAGAACGTCTGAGAATACAATGCCTTAAAAAAGAGGGAGTCTTAAATTGGGGGGGGGGGCTTAACATGGGGTTACTACTGTTGCGTGGACTAATGAGCGAGTTTTAGCGTCAACTAAGGTGACTCGAGTCGAACCGGAGGTCGCAAAAACTCGGTCCGGTACGACTGGAGTGACGTCACCGGTTAACCAACTTTCAACCTTGCTTCCTGCGTAGGGTCTCTCCAGTTCCAAGATGGCTGCCAAGGCGAGGTGAGAAACTTCTGCAAATATTTTTTGACAAAGTTACGGATTGTGAGAAGACATTTGTTGTAAATCACTTAGCCTTTCAAAAATTAAGGATACTGGGTTGGATACTGTCTTGGTTTTAATGCATTTTATTTTAGCAGTGATGTTTATTTTGGGAAGAAATGAGGTCAACAGGAGTTTGGGTGCGATTTCGGCTCAAATGTACTTTAGCGCCCTGAACTTTTACCCGGCTGTTTTGCGCTCGATTTTCACGCTCACTTCTTCATTGACGTTCGAATCGATAGTTCGATGTTTTGGCATTACATTCACATCAACAATAAAACAGTACTGCTTGTTCATCATCGTCGTCCATCAACTCTCCACAACAGTAAATCCGTAACGCGCTTGTCGCCATCTTGTTGCAAGGGACGCGACTGGACACAACCCAACAGCGTTTCCGCGAAGAAAAAAACCAGACATGCGAAGTGACCCTACCGTAGCTCAACCCTGTTCCTCGCGAAAACTCGCTCACTATTTGGCACGAAATGTTTCATTACACGAAAGTGGGGGTAGAAGGGGAAGTGGAATTACACAGCCCTTATAGTCATGCTTGGCAAACTTTTCACACGGGGGACAGAAGCGTGAGTGGGGTCGTGGAGAGAGAGAGAGAGAGAGAGAGAGAGAGAGAGAGAGAGAGAGAGAGAGAGAGAGAGAGAGAGAGAGAGAGAGAGAGTTCGAGAAAGAGAGAGAGAGAGAGTTGAAGAAAGAGAGTGAGAGAGAGACAGAGAGAGTTAGAGAGAGAGAGAGAGAGTTGGAGAAAGAGAGAGAGAGAGTTGGAGAGAGAGAGAAAGAGAGGGAGAGAGAGAGTTAGAGAGAGAGAGAGAGAGGGAGAGAGAGAGACACACACACACACACACACACACACACACACACACACACACACACAAACAGAGAAAGAAAAAGACAGACAGACAGACATACAGACAGAGCACGAGAGAGAGAGAGAGAGAGAGAGAGAGAGAGAGAGAGAGAGAGAGAGAGAGAGAGCACGATATAGCAAGAGTAAGAAAGAGAGCACGAGAGAGAGATAAACAAGGAGGGAAACACAGACAGAGACAGAGACATAGTGACAGAAACACAAAGACATAGACGGAGACAGATAGACCGAAAAAATTGCAAACAGAGAGAGAGAGACAAAGATAGCCATAGAATTAAAGCAATATTTCCAGGTTGTTTGCAGATTGAGGTCACACGCTGCATGACCCGAGCACGGCGCACGTGCATGTGTGCAGTGCAATCTGTCACACTGTCAATGGCCATTTGTCACACAAACAAATGTCCGCACGCCTCCACTGCCCGTAATGTCAGTAATGGTCTCAATATTCCCGCGGTAATAAACAAAATGTTAAACAGATTTCAGAATCATTAAACAAGTCGCGTAAGGCGAAAATACAATATTTAGTCAAGTAGCTGTCGAACTCACAGAATGAAACTGAACGCAATGCCATTTTTCAGCAAGACCGTATACTCGTAGCATCGTCAGTCCACCGCTCATGGCAAAGGCAGTGAAATTGACAAGAAGAGCGGGGTAGTAGTTGCGCTAAGAAGGATAGCACGCTTTTCTGTACCTCTCTTCGTTTTAACTTTCTGAGCGTGTTTTTAATCCAAACATATCATATCTATATGTTTTTGGAATCAGGAACCAACAAGGAATAAGATGAAAGTGTTTTTGAATTGATTTGGACAATTTAATTTTGATAATAATTTTTATATATTTAATTTTCAGAGCTTGTTTTTAATCTGAATATAACATATTTATATGTTTTTGGAATCAGCAAATGATGGAGAATAAGATAAACGTAAATTTGGATCGTTTTATAAAAGAAATATGTTTTTTACAATTTTCCGATTTTTAATGACCAAAGTCATTAATTAATTTTTAAGCCACCAAGCTGAAATGCAATACCGAAGTCCGGGCTTCGTCGAAGATTACTTGACCAAAATTTCAACCAATTTGGTTGAAAAATGAGGGCGTGACAGTGCCGCCTCAACTTTCACGAAAAGCCGGATATGACGTCATCAAAGACATTTATCAAAAAAATGAAAAAAACGTATGGGGATATCAATCCCAGGAACTCTCATGTCAAATTTCATAAAGATCGGTCTAGTAGTTTGGTCTGAATCGCTCTACACGCACGCACGCACACACACACACACACACACACACATACACACACACATACACACACACATACACCACGACCCTCGTTTCGATTCCCCCTCGATGTTAAAATATTAGTCAAAACTTGACTAAATATAAAAAAAAAAATAGGCAAATGTGTTTGATTGCAGATCTTTCTGATGAGGCCGTTTATTCTCAAACCAGTTATGTGAATGGAAAGGCCATTCATTTCCCTACAATATTAGGAAAACAGATACAAACAAAACTGGCAGAGCTGACGAAATTATGAAGATTTCTGTGTAGATTGTTTATGCGTTGAGTAATACACTTTGTTTGTTTGTTTTGTTTATTATATATCCTAGCTGATATTGTCAGATAGTTAAACGAACACGATTGATTCTGCTTGCGTTTTATGAACTTACCCGTGGACAGAATGATTAGGCCAATTAAGATCAACCTTACAAAATGTTATATTCTTTTGGGCAGGTGTTCGTCAGATGGAGACTTCGGTTACAGGAAAAGGAAACGGGATTCTTCGGCGCGCAAATACACAATTGTTAAATGGTGTGTTATGCTTATTGTTTGGTTTAAAAAGCAATGTGTCGAGATGTTGTCATACTTACTTTTCTTTTCTGTTTTAAGATCACCACTATAAGCTTATAAATTGTAACTTGTTGTTAATTCTAAATATGTTCATAATGTAATGTACCAATTATTAATTGTTGAGTGAAACAATGTTTAAACCAAAAGACCATTCCGTCAAACAAGTAGACGACAAAAATGACGAATTAAAACAAGGCTGACTTCTCCTTCTTCTTCGTTAATAGGCGGACACCCCCACGTACACTCTGTTTTTTGCACGAGTGGGATTTTTACGTGTATGATCGTTTTTACCCCGCCATTTAGGCAGCTATATGCCGCTTTCGGGGGATGCATGCTTGGTATTTTCGTGTTTCTATAACCCACCGAACTCTGACATGGATTACAGGATCTTTTCCGCGCGCACTTGGTCTCGTCCTTGCGTGAATACACGAAGGGGGGGGGGGGGGGGGGGGGGATAAGGCACTAGCAGGTCTGCACATACGTTGACAAATTTCCTCCCTCAACCCACCAGGCACGGCCGGGATTCGAACCCAAGACCTTCAGCTTGGGAGATTGACGTCTTATCCATCGGCCAATGCGCCCGTCAACAACAAAAAAGACGAAGAAAGGGACGAAGTAAAACAAGGCTGACAAACTGGGCTTGTTTTTTTCTTACTTTGAACAAGTGATACATTCAAAAGAATCGGAGAGAAAAGAAAGCAAATCCACAAAAACCATGAACTATCGTATTGTTCAAGACAAGCACGTTATAAAACACAAATAATTAACAAACTTCACATGTAATTATTCTGTAATCACACAGACCCGTCCAGCATTTCTATGTTTTCAATAGCCACAACACCACCAGGAACTTCCCAGCAGTTTCCTTCTTTTTACATTTTTCTTTTTAACTTTCTAAGTTCATTTTCGTCTGATCCCTTAAACTAAAGCCATTCGGGTTTTTTTCCCCGGCTCTGCCT
>NC_090250.1:9062502-9087142 GCF_037325665.1 Littorina saxatilis | reverse complement strand
AGAGAGAGCGAGAGAAAGAGAGAGAGAGTTTGTGTATGTGTGTGTGTGAGAGAGAGAGAGAGTGAGACTAAGAGAGTGAGACTAAGAGAGTGAGACTAAGAGAGTGAATTAAGAGAGTGAGATAGAGAAAGAGAGAGAGAAATAGAGAGAGAAAAAGAGCGAGAGAAAGAGACAGAGACGGGTAGACTGACATTACAAATATTAAAAAAATAACAATAGGAAGAGAAGAAAAAAATGTTGTAAAGGTTATCAAAGCTCTGTTTGGCTCAAACAGACGTTTCGTTCTGCGTGTTAGGCGGGTCATGAGAGAAAAGCAGAATAGGAAAGTACTGGAAGAGGACAGTATTTTGAATAAACGTAAAATACACAGTGTGCCTGATTTATTTACATCCCAAAAACAACTTCCACTTTTACCAGCCAACACACGAAAAACGAATGGTGATTTACAAGATTTACCTGAAGAAATATCCATCTGCAATGAAATGAATTTAACTCAAACAAGTTGCTTCCACTCAGCACTACAAACAAAGCGTCACAAATCAGAAGCCCATTTCATTCATGCATTGTCTTTATAGCTATGCCAAGCACTCCCTTTCTTGTGATCGTGAATTGTTCTTACTTTCTTTATGAATATTCATGAATCGGTTGACGGACGAGCGGTCGAAGCCGAGCAGCGGGAAACACGACAAACGTACCTGTAGCTTACACTCTCAGGTACAGGCTCAGGTGCGCCAACGTGCGGGACCCCTTTGAAGATTTTCTGCTAGGAGATGCTTATGCAAAGTGGTAGAGGTTACAGCAGGTTTAAACAGAGTATAAACACAGCCTCTTAATAGTTTATGAGGAAGCAAATGAGGTGAAGTGAGTACGTCGTTAAAATAAAACTTAGCGAAAAGTCTTGCTTTCTCTACAATCGACGAAAATAGTGTTTTCCTTTAACGACGTGCCATGGTATACTCATTTACCCCCCCCCCCCCAACCCCCCCCCCCCACCCCCCCCCCAACCCCCCCCCCCCAACCCCCCCCCCCCCCCACCCCCCCCCCCAAAAAAAAATATATATAATTTTCTCTTTGAAATTGTCTGTCCGGGTGTATGTTCAAGTCGTGAAAGCACCTGTGCTGCAGAAAATGTCTTCTTGCTAAAATCTTCTCTTTTTTGTGTTCCATGTGTTTGAAATATTTGTTAACTTGACTTTTAAACTTTTAAAAACACTTTCTTGTTCTCGCATTTGACCAGTAAAATGGTTTTTACTTTCACTACACAGTTAGTTTTACCACAGTTTTTGTTTTTGTTCTGCGTGTGCATGAGTGCGTGTTTTCACTTCAAACAATTGTGTTATTATTGTTTTTCCCGTTAGTTTTAAATTTCAACAATCATAAAACAAGACATTTTTTTTCTTTTTAACCTCAGTTGCATGCAGGTTTGCTACTACAATGATGTTTTGCCTTTGTGTGTGTGTGTGTGTGTGTGTGTGTGTGTGTGTGTGTGTGTGTGTGTGTGTGTGTGTGTGTGTGTGTGTGTGTGTGTGTGTGTGTGTGTGTGTGAGTGGCTTGGAGCAAACCCTCTTCATAGGTCTTGTCTTTTCTCAGTCAAATGTGTACATTTTTAAATCGATAAACTTTATCAGTAAACTAATATGTTTAAATAAATAAATAAATAAAGATAATCATAACATAAATTTATTCCTAATGTTCAGCTCAGTTTCCAATAATACACCCAAATCTAACTTTGTCCCATATTCAAATTTTCCAATGGTCATTTTGGTAATTAAAATACATAAAACAAGACAGGTTAGTTTATGGAATGTTTAATTATCAACAATCAACGAAGCATTCACTAGAACCTGGATATATCGATCTTCAAACTGGAAGATCAAGATAAATAATCATGATTTTTGTTTTAAATTTCAACACCAAAACTTTGAATCATCGTGTGAACTTGCTCTAAGAATTGATGCGGCTTTCAATCTAACATGGCAGTTCCGCACTTAACTGGTGTCAACAGTTAATAATACATGCACGCATACGACGATTACGAGTCGTCTGTGCAATGATAAGAAACACTTCTAATATCATACTTCCCCGTCAAATCGACTTCATTAATCACTGTCATTATGCAACTGATCGAATGCTGCACTCAAGACGTTTACGCCTTTTTCGCTGGTGGCATATAATTCTCTTATTTATCAGAACGGGCTTGTCCTTCACAATACCACTCATTACTTTTGCCTCGCAAACTTACACACCGGACGAACAAAGATCGAAAACAGTTTCACCAGTTCGCGTACGCTTATAATACTCTTCGTAAGCACGTAGTGCTATACCGAGACGGCGTTAGGTCTTGGGTAAACGGAGTATGTTTGTTCTCTCGCGCAGAGAGAAAGAATCGAAGATCCCGAACAGAAGGTGAACAAGCACACACGGGAGCTAACGTTCGATACTTTGACATCCGGGAAACGGAGCTTGGGTTGTAACCGCACGCGGAGGTTTTGAACTATACAGTGGAACTCCCTTTTGAAAACCCGATCATCCCGCCCCCCCCCCCCCCCCCCCCGCTCCATTTAAGAATTTCTCCATTTGAAGACCCTTTTTTTCACACGTTTTGTTTATAACCTTTGTAAATGTATCTCTATTTTAAGACCCCCCCCCCCTCCCCTCCCCCCAATTTAAACCTTCCTCTATGTTAAGACCGTGTGTGTCCCATGTTCTGTTGATAACCCCTGTAAATGTACCTACATGTTAAGACTCCCTCCTTTTTAAGACCTGATTTTCTCAGGTTTTTAACAGTCTTAGGAGGGTGGTTCCACTGTACTACTATCGTCGAGGGAAAATAAAACAGGGGAGGGGGGGGAGGGAGGCAGGGAGGCAGGGAGTGATAGGAGAGGACAAGTTGAAAGGGAGGGGGGAGGGCCGGGAAAATAATGGAAGGTGGTTCTGGCTAACACTAGGGGTGTGACATGGTATCCTTGAGGTGACGTGTTTTTTTCTCCTTTTAAAAAAAAAATAAATAAAAAAAATAAAAAAAAGTCTGCACTGTCTCAGTGCACTGAACTATTCATAGATGCAGTATTGAGCTTTTTATAGATGCAGTTTTGAGCTTTTTATAAATGCAGCACTGCATAAATAGCTCAGTGGTGTTTTTCTCCAAGGAATCGTGGTCATTGTCGGGTTTTTTGTTTTTGTTTTTCGTCTTTTTCGTTTAAACTTCTGCACTGACGTGTTTTCTTCTCCTTCTTCAAAAGAAAAAAACCCAAAAACAAACCTGCACTGTCTCAATGCATTGAACTATTCATAGATGCAGTATTAAGCTTTTTATAGATACACTACATGTATAGCTCAGTGGTGTCTTTCTCTAAGGAATCGTGGTCAATGTCGTTGCTGTTTTGTGTGGTTGTCGGGCTCTTCATTTGATATATAGATAGATAACTAATTAAAAGAGAAATAACGTAGATCGATAGGAACTGAAATATAAAAGCTGCCGCTTAGTCAGAACTAACGCAGGATTCCCTTTCTTCCGTGATCATGACAAACATTATGACAAGGACATGTTTCCAAGCATTTTTTCTATAAAAGTAATTCAAGCTGCTTCGTTTATTTGTTTGTCTGTTTGTGTGTCTGTGTGCGTGTCTTTTTTCACATTATAGTCAAGTTTTGACTAAATGTTTTAACATAGAGGGGGAATCGAGACGAGGGTCGTGGTGTATGTGTGTGTGTGTGTGTGTGTGTGTGTGTGTGTGTGTGTGTGTGTGTGTGGAGCGATTCAGACTAAACTACTGGACCGATCTTTATGAAATTTGACATGAGAGTTCCTGGGAATGATATCCCCGGACGTTTTTATTTTTTAGTTTGTCGATAAATACCTTTGATGACGTCATATCCGGCTTTTCGTAAAAGTTGAGGTGGCACTGTCACATCCTCATTTTTCAATCAAATTGATTGAAAGTTTGGCAAAGCAATCTTCGACGAAGGCTGGACTTTGTTATTGCATGTCAGCTTGGTGGCTTAAAATAAAATTAATGAATTTGGTCATTACAAATCGGAAACTTGTCATTAAAATGTTTTTGTTTTTAAACGATCCAAATGACGGGCGCAGTGGCGTGTTGGTAAGACGTCGGCCTCCTAATCGGGAGGTCGTGAGTTCGAATCCCGGTCGCTGCCGCCTGGTGGGTTAAGAGTGGAGATTGTTCCGATCTCCCAGGTCAACTTATGTGCAGACCTGCTAGTGACTTAACCCCCTTCGTGTGTACACGCAAGCACAAGACCAAGTGCGCACGGAAAAGATCCTGTAATCCATGTCAGAGTTCGGTGGGTTATGGAAACACGAAAATACCCAGCATGCCTACTCAACGAAAGCGGAGTGAAGCTGACTATGCTCTCAGAGTATAGTGTGGGGAACCCAAATGGGCAAACGAGCTCACACGTCACCAGACAATTCTGGAACGCTGAAGAAGAAATAAACGATCCAAAAACAATTTCATCTTATTTTTCGTCCTTTTCTGATTCCAAAAACATATACATATGTTATATTTGGATTACAAACCAGCTCTGAAAATTAAAAATATGAAAATTATGATTAAAATTAATTTTCCGAAATCGATTTAGAAACAATTTCATCTTATTCCTTGTCGGTCCCTGATTCCAAAAACATATAGATATGATATGTTTGGATTAAAAACAAACTCAGTACGCTAAAAAGAATAGAGATACAGAAAAGCGTGTTATCCTGCTCAGCGCGACCATTACCGCACTATTCTGGCTTGTCGATTTTACTGCCTTTGCCACGCCACGAGCGGTGGACTGACGAAACTATGAGTATGCGGTCTTGGTGAAAAAAATAATGCAGTGCGTTCGACAGCTTGACTAAATGTTGTTATTTCGCCTTACGCGACTTGTTTCTTTCTTTCTGTCTTTCTGTGTTTATGTGTGTATTTGTTTTTTGTTTGTTTGCTAACTTGTCTGACGCTCACCTGCGTGTTTGTCTGTCTGTTTGTCTGTGTGTGTTTGTGTGTGTGTGTGTGTGTGTGCGTGAATGTGTGTAAGTGTGTGTGTGTGTGTGCATGCGTGAATGTGTGTAAGTGTGTGTGTGCGTGTGCGTGTTAGTGTGTGTGCGTGTGCGTGTGCGTGCCGTTTGTTTGTTTACTAACTTGTCTGGTCTGACGCTCACCTGTGTGTTTGCCGTCCTTCCTTCACCCTCTTTCCCATCTTATCCCTTTGTTTGCAAGTTAGCCTGTGTGTTTGCAAGTGTTAGCCTGTGTTGCGCCTCTATCTCCTAAAACCCCCAAAACTTCACACGCGCGCCTCAGCGTTAATCCCGAACCCAGACACATCCCAGACATCCTGATTGCTGTAAAGGTGGAGAGGGGCTGTTATTGCGTCTGACCATCTGATTATCGCCCCTATGTGAACAAGCCACTGATTTACAAGCGCGGGGGTTTACATGTGGGGTAGATTAACACCTCGACCCTAAACAACCTCTAGGATGGCCGAAAACACTTCCCGCCGGTCTATCTCGCCGAGACGAGAGGGAGACTTCGGCCGAGAAGAGGCTGTTTTGTTTCGAGTGTGAATCGCCGTTCTTGTTTGAAAAGGGCTCAAGTGGTCAGTTTCGGCGAGTTTGTGGCTGTGGTTGTGTAACAAAGGGTTGTTGTGTTTCCTGTGAATGCGGTCGAAAGAGAAGTGAGGAAAGGCAAGGGAAAAAATGACTTTGAACGGAAAAAATCTTTTTCGGTGCTGAAAGAATTTGACGTTTGTGTGGGTTTGTTGTTGTTTTTATTAAGAGATCCTGACCCTGTGCCCTTCTATAACAGATTACCAGCTACTAAATGACTGAAACCGTCAACGCTGGTAAGTAGACACAACCTGATGCAGATTTTTGGCTTATCAAAGATATATCTAAAATAAATGTCAAAACCTGTCATTACGAAAAGCCTTGTCTGCGTGCCACACGTGCGGTTACACCATGACACCGCACGTTTCTATTTCAAATTCTCGCACAACCTAGCTACATTTTTTGACGTGTCCTTCACAACGAAGCGCTAGCACCAGATTGCAATCAAGCTCCTCGACAAGCTGCAAGCACATGTTCCTAAGTGGCCCTAAAAATCGGCACCCTAAAGTAGCTAAAAATAGAACCCAGACGGGGCTTTAAGACAGACTTAGCCAAAACCCAGACATACTTCCCGAAAACCCAGACATACTTCCCGAAAACCCAGACATACTTCCCGAAAACCCAGGCAGACTTTCCAAAAACCCAGACTGTCCGATTGGATGACACAGAGGTGTCAAGTGCTTTATTAACCCGGATGATTGACCGATCCTAAGTGCATACAGACACCGACTTATGACGCAACCGCTAGTGACGCAACAACAGTGACGTAAATGTTTGCTCGCGGTTCGCTGTGATCTCATCGAAAAGCGTTGTCCACTTGTGTGATCTCATCGAACATCGTGTCCACTTGTGATCTGGAAAAAGTTCGTAACAGGTCGGACCGCGGGAACATAAACCTGCAATCTTCGCCGATCTCACGATGAGCAAGGACCTCGTTGAAAGAGGAGCATTCATAAAAAGAGCGTAAAAGTTTGTTCTGGCCTGCTCGGGATTGACTCTAAATTGCAATCGTAAAAGAAGCGCCTGATGACTTTATTGTTCCTCTTGCTCTGTGATCTTTCGTTGGGGTCTTAACACGTGCAATTTCGCCCGGAGTTTTTATATGTTTGTATTAAGCCCTGGTGCTTGTTTCTTAGGCTTCGTGAACTAAAAGCAAAGTTGTTACTTTCGTTGCAGCGTAACTAGCGAGCAGTTCGTTTTGTACTGCCTGAAAATGCGAGATCGAGTTTGCTCAACTTTTGTGCAGAAATAAACATCATAGGGCAAAATAAATCAAAGGACACAAAATTAACTTTCTTAAGATCTGAAGGTGAAAACTAATATGTGCAGTTTCAGAAAACAGTGGAGTAGACAGGAGACATGTGATAATTTATCACACTTTACTTAAAACAAGTGTGGTTCATCACATGCCAAAGATAATCAGAGAATATTTATAGTTAACTTTTACACTGTAGTCTTTTCGTTCTGAACTGCCGTGCGGCCTGAAAATGCGAGATCGAGTTTGCTCAACTTTTGTGCAGAAATAAACATCATAGGGCAAAATAAATCAAAGGACACAAAATTAACTTTCTTAAGATCTGAAGGTGAAAATTGATATGTTTGTTTGTTTGTTTGCTTAACGCCCAGCCGACCACGAAGGGCCATATCAGGGCGGTGCTGCTTTGACATATAACGTGCGCCACACACAAGACAGAAGTCGCAGCACAGGCTTCATGTCTCACCTAGTCACATTATTCTGACACCAGACCAACCAGTCCTAGCACTAACCCCATAATGCCAGACGCCAGGCGGAGCAGCCACTAGATTGCCAATTTTAAAGTCTTAGGTATGACCCGGCCGGGGTTCGAACCCACGACCTCCCGATCACGGGGCGGACGCCTTACCAATAGGCCACCGTGCCGGTGTAAATTGATATGTACAGTCCCAGAAAGAAAACAAATCCAGTAAACACGAGACACCAATATTTATCACACTTGTCACGTTCGTGGTCAATCAGATGTCTTTTTTTGTTTGTTCGTTCATGGGCTGAAACTCCCACGGCTTTTACGTGTATGACCGTTTTTACCCCGCCATTTAGGCAGCCATACGCCGCTTTCGGAGGAAGCATGCTGGGTATTTTCGTGTTTCTATAACCCACCGAACTCTGACATGGATTACAGGATCTTTTTCGTGCGCACTTGGTCTTGTGCTTGCGTGTACACACGGGGGTGTTCGGACACCGAGGAGAGTCTGCACACAAAGTTGACTCTGAGAAATAAATCTCTCGCCGAACGTGGGGACGAACTCACGCTGACAGCGGCCAACTGGATACAAATCCAGCGCGCTACCGACTGGGCTACATCCCCGCCCCAATCAGATGTCAAACATAATCAGAAGATATAACATAAGCCTTTTGTACTGTACACTTTCCGTTTTGAATTGCCGCGCGGTCTGAAAAAGCGAGCCTCGGAGTTTGCTCAATGTCTCTCAACAGGAATAAACATCATAACGGAAAATAATCAAAGGACTCTTTCTTAGGATACGAATGTGGACATTAATAAATTATGTACAGTTCCAGAAAAAAAAGCCGAGTAAGCAGAAGACAGCCTACTTATTATTTATCACACTTGAAACAATCGTGGTCCATCGATCAGACATCAAAAATAATCAAAGGATATAATTAGCTTTTACACTGTATAGACAAAAAGGTGGACATTAATCTATGCCTTTCGGCTTTCCCAAGATCAGTCGAGTCGACAGCAGAATATTAAATTAACGACACCATGCAGAATCAGTGAGAGTTGTCATGACGCAGACAACCAAGAACCCCCAAAAATGTGTTGGTAAGAAAGACTGATGCAGTATTATGTACAGGCAAGGTTCGGTCGTTGTATTTTTGAAACACAAACTGCAAAAGTTCACACAACTTAATGTATTTTGTGTAAATGTCAAAAATATCCTCTCTCTCTCTCTCTCTCTCTCTCTCTCTCTCTCTCTCTCTCTCTCTCTCTCTCTCTCTCTCTCTCTCTCTCTCTCTCTCTCTCTCTCTCTCTCTCTCCCTCTCTCTGAGTCTCTGTCTGAGTCTCACTATGAGTTTCTCTTTCTCTATCCCTCTCGTCCTCTCATGCACACACACAAGTTGCGTTTAAAAGTGTCAAATATATATTATATGGTAAGCAAAACATATTCCTCTGCAGTGTTACAAACTGGGAATTCTAGATCGCCTTGACGCAAACGACAGGAGCGAGAGGGAGGGAGAGAGAGAGAGAGAGAGAGAGAGAGAGAGAGAGAGAGAGAGAGAGAGAGAGAGAGAGAGAGAGAGAGAGAGTGTCAGACATACAGACAAAAACATACAGAAAGACAAAATGAGCAACAGATTAACTTAAAAGCACGGACAGGCATACACAGATGTGTGTGTGTGTGTGTGTGTGTGTGTGTGTGTGTGTGTGTGTGTGTGTGTGTGTGTGTGTGTGTGTGTGTGTGTGTGTGTAAGAGAGATAGTAAGAGAGATAGTGAGAGAGATAGAAAGACAGACAAAAAGACAGAAAGACAGAGATAATTGAAGCAACGGATGAAATGAAAAGTTAGCTTTATACCTGATTAATATTAGCATTTCTGCATTGCTGATCTGAGTATATGTCTGTATGTGAATCGTGATTGCAAATGTTCTAATACAGCTTTTGCTAGGCTTGCACAGCAGCGTTTAGTAAGCGATACAAATTGGCCTGCTGTCGTACATTAACAACAATACATAATGATATAACGATAGAAAAATCACAAAAGATCAGGATGGAGCAACAACAGTATTTCAAAGGTAGGTTAATGATAGCCATCACCCCCCTTGACAGCCATGTTAAGACATTGTGATGATTATATTTACGATTATGATTTTGATTATTATTTGGGTGGAAAGAGGCAGGAGAAGGATGTTGTTTTTTAAAGAGTTTTATGGCGATAAAACTATGCTATCGTTAGTTCTGTCATGATGATCACAATTAAGGAAAACAAGGAAACAAGGCAAGGCAATGAAGATGACATGCATTGCAAACAGGCTTGTGATAAAACTGTGCTATTGCAATCTATTCTCTGTCATGATAATCAACAATAATGAAAGCAACGAAACAAGGAAAGGCAATGAAGAAGAACTAAACAAGAAATTCCTCCGAGGTAGGAAAAACACCCCCGTCCTTACCATTCTCACTGCCACCAACTGAGAAGGTTATTTCCCTTTGACCATTAATATGTCCCTCTATAAGTCCTTGTAGAATCTTAATCCACCAATAACTCCCTAACTGTGTGTTTGACTGGTCCCAATTTTTGTAAGGACCGTCTCAGGAATGTATAGAACCTGTTCACCAAGTTTGGTGACGATCGGTCCGTTCATTCTTGAGATCTATATGCGAACACAAACAAACAAACAAACACATCGACCGAATCCTATACACACCCCTATACCGGGGGGTGTAACAAGACATGCAAACAGGCTGATGATAAAACTGTGCTATTGTAATCTATTCTCTGTCATGATGATCAACAATAATGAAATCAACGTAACAAGGAAAGGCAATGAAGAAGAACTAAACAAAGCATGCAATCAGGCTGATGTTTCTAAGACAAGCCATGCATTGCAAAAAGACTGATGATAAAACTGTGCTATTGTAATCTATTCTCTGTCAGGATGATCAACAATAATGAAATCAACGTAACAAGGAAAGGCTATGAAGATGGAACTAAACAAGACATGCAAACAGGCCGATGCCTCCAACAAACAATAAAGAATATATGTCCTACCTTAGAAACATGCCATGCTGGTCCTGCACCAGAATCAGTGAAAACGCTGAACCTTGCACTAGCAGCACTGCACGATATGTCGTCACTTGGAGAGAAAAACACAACCCTCCCCAAAACAAGGTCAGTCTCAATAATCACCAAGTCAGCCTCGTGGATCTCTCGGCAAACTGCAAGTGTCTTTTTTTTCCCTCTCAGCAAACCAGACCCTCGAGAGCGAGAGGTCCTGCGAGAAAATGACGACACAGGAGGGCAAGTGAGAGAAAAGGAATAAGGGAACACACAAAAAGTAGAAGCAGAAAATCTCGTGGTTACTTGCGACTTCACACACACTGCAAATCCCTACTACCACCACCGCAGCGTTTCTTTTTCTATTGACATGATGTTTCTCTCTCCTTTCTCTTCCCCCCTCTCTCTCTCTCTCTCTCTCTTGGTCTCGATCAAGCGCGAACCGTAATCCCCGCCCCGCGTGTGCCGCTAACAGCGCGTTGATTGGCTGAGAGTTGAACTATTTGGGCCATTATTGGATCAATATTTGAAGGAAGCGTCATGATTGACAGGTGGAAGCTCGCGCGAAGGGTGCATGCGGGGCGAGCTCCCTACCCTTCCCTCGCCACACCAAAGTCCTGTGTTGCATGACATTGGGTTTTAAAGGCGTGAAAAAGTCTCTTTGAAGACGTGCGCTAAGGTTAGCCTGACCGCACAATTGCTGTTGGTTTTATCAGTTTTCCTCCTGCGCGACAATCGCTCTACGGGGTTTAGACCGAGATTCCAAACTCTCTCTCGGTCTCTCTCTTTCCGGATTAAACACAACTTCTCGCGATAAGTCCATATAAAGCAGATAGCAGCCGAGACTAGACAGGCAAATTGAGTTTCGCCGAGTCCACTCCAAGGGCTTGTTTGCGCAAAATGCGTCAACTGCGCGCGGCCTAACAGCTTTATGAAAATGATAGATTGGATTCCAAACAAGCTCGGGTATGCCAGGAGTAAACTGCTCAATAATGAAACGCGTCACCCTTCTCTGCCGCTCATTTCTCAAAAAGCGTCATAAACCCGCTATGGTTAGGACCGTGCCGAATTGAATGAAATATTCATTTGTGGAACTTTATAAATCACAATTCAATCCCTTCGAGAGCTTTCAAATGGATTGCGATTGCGGATCTGTTCCGATGAAATTAGTTGTCTCGTTTTTATCTTTTGAGTGTTATTGTGGACGGTTGTTGTTTGGGGCTGAAGCACACTTGAAAAGGAAACTATTGAGAGGGATGTACATTATTAACACTACGCATCTTTATCTGATGTCACTTTCATTGAGTGTGTTATGTTCGCACACACGCTCTTGTGCTGTAAACTTCACCAAAGGACACAGCACAATGGCTAACAGACACACTTCTTCTCGTGAAAATAGTTCAGTCGGTGCTCCATGTCAGACCTTGCGAGGCTTTTATTTTTATTTTTATTTACGTGGGATAAGACCATCCCTCCATTTGGTTACATCGCAAAACTGAACGTCCTGTTTGCTCTGTGTGCATTGTAGGGATTTTTTATGAAGTAATTTCGTAAAAAGCCACTTCTGGCGTTTAACAAAATTATTTCCATAACAAATTTCGAATTTACCACAGCAAGCGGTCAGGCTGTTCATTTTTGGTATGTGACCAAGTTGAGGGACAGTCTTAAGGCGTAAGGGTCACCCAGATTGTCGGACCAAAACTGTTATTTTTTTATTCAGTCACTTGCAATCAATGAATTGGCTTGATGTTTGGTAGTTTTCTTCAAAAATCATTATATTTTCAGAAAACATCAAGTTTGAATGTCTAAATTAAATAGAACAACTGAAAGAATTATTTAGTTCGTAACAAAATGGGCAAAATAAACCTGCAAAAATGCTAATTTTAGCATTTTTCAATGCACTCTTGGAAAAAAAATATGTGTCCAATCGAAAAATAAATTGGCACACATATTTAAAGCATCATTACCTACATTATGTTCTAAAAGCTTTCTGTTTTGTTGGAAATTTTGCTTTTAGTAGCATTAGAAAAGAATACTATAATTCTATATATTATTATGATATATCACACAATCAAACAAATTATATTTTTTTGATTATCAGCTTTATTTTAGAACACAATATAGCCAGTCAAGTGAACATTTGATGTGCAAAGTTTCAATGGAATAGGTGAATATTTAAACAAGTTGATCATGCAGACAGTGTAGCTGCCTGTGATTTCGCGCGAACTTTCACCACATAAAACAGCAAAAAGTTCAACATCTATCAGTCTATGTCCTTTATGGGGGGGTCATCAAGAGATTAGAATCAAAACTATCTTCACTTGAGCTACTGTCTGATTCATCATCTGTGTCAGACTGTTCAGAGCAGTTTTTGGAATCAAATTCATCATCAGAACCGATAATTTCATTCAACAGAGCCCTTGATTAAAGGGATTATTAATTCCCACCAACCTACTTTGACCACTTATTGCAAGAAAACTATGTATGCTAGAGACAAAATGTAAACTGCACATGAAAATAGAGATATTGTTCTAGCTTTTGGCAACATCATAATTTAGTATATCTGAAAAACGATTTTTTTTCTAAATTCTGGGTGACCCTTACGCCTTAAGCCTAGCCAGATCTGAGACGGTTCATGGAGTATGCCTTTAACATGTCACGCCACTATATATGTCACAATTACGTACTTAATGGTCTGTAATATATACAACAGATCCTCTATCTCAAAGTAAGTGAACGAGAATAAAACGTTCTACTTCATATTCCAAAAAAAAAGGAAAGTGAACAGTCATCTATATATATATACGACTTGTGTCTGTCTGTCTGTCTGTCTGTCTGTCTGTCTGTCTGTCTGTGTGTGCGCGCGATGCACGGCCAAAGTTCTCGATGGATCTGCTTCAAATTTGGTGGGCATATTCAGGTACACCCGGGACAGGACACAACCTGGTCGATATTTCAACACGTGCTCTCAGCGCGCAGCGCTGAACCGATTTTGGTTCCACCTCAGCTACCCGGGCCCCCATACCGACACACCAAAGCCGCTAGACCACATCACAACGCCAAAGTTCTCGGTGGATCTTTTTCAAATTTGGACACCGTATTCAGCTACACCCCGGACACAATATCATCGATGAGATATTTCAACACGTGCTCTCAGCGCGCAGCGCTGAACCGATTTTGGTTTTTCTGTTCATTTCACCATTCCCAGTAACTCTTCCTTATCTTCTCCAGTGTTTTGCGTTTATCTCCCTTCCTTCGTGTGGCTTCAATCCATATCCCCGTTTCTACGTTACTATTTTTAGAATGTCACTGCGCTGTCCAGAACGCTTCCCTTGCACCCGTAAGTTGTTCTTACTGTCAAAGTGAAAAGGTCGAATCAATTTATAGCCACGCGAAAAATACACTCTCACCTATCTCTATATATTTATAGATATATATATATACATGTATAGATACGGCTTCTCTGTGTGTGTGTGTGTTTGTGTGTGTGTGTAAGCAACACCTGTGGATTATAGAGTTCTGTTTGTGATGGGGTCTAGCGGCTTTTGTCTGTCTGTATGTTCTGGCATTTGAGAAGCCACAACAGATAATATAGGGCTAAGAAATAAGCTCTAAAATTCTCAATCCCGTTTGACAGGACTTCGCCTTCAAAGGTGATTGTGGTGAACCGCCACGCTGTCTGTCTCTGTCTCGCGATTCACCCCGTTTATCTGCCTTCCTTCGTGTGGCTTCAATCCATATTCCCGTTTCTACGTTACTATTTTTAGAATGTCACTGCGCTGTCCAGAACGCTTCCCTTGCACCCGTAAGTTGTTCTTACTGTCAAAGTGAAAAGGTCGAATCAATTTATAGCCACGCGAAAAATACACTGTCACCTATATCTATATATTTATAGATATACATATATATATACGGCTTCTCTGTGTATGTGTGTGTGTGTAAGCAACACCTGTGGATTATAGAGTTCTGTTTGTGATGGGGTCTAGCGGCTTTTGTCTGTCTGTATGTTCTGGCATTTGAGAAGCCACAACAGATAATATAGGGCTAAGAAATAAGCTCTAAAATTCTCAATCCCGTTTGACAGGACTTCGCCTTCAAAGGTGATTGTGGTGAACCGCCACGCTGTCTGTCTCTGTCTCGCGATTCACCCCGGCGAAGCCGGGTATTCCTCTAGTAGTTTATAAACGCTTTCTGCATACAAATCGCTTTTTTTCGGATAATCTTTTATTTTCACATTTTTATTCATTTACTATAAGAAACGAACGTAACACTTTCGTGAGCTCGCGCAAGTGTTGAACTTTCTTTGCAAACAGGACAATGCGCATAAGTACACGCACACACGGTTATCCGAAAAACTGAACAAAACGTAGCTAATCACGTTAAAACTGGCTCATTGATTAAGCTCTAAATTTGACAAAACTTAGTTCTGTGGTCAAACATTTTAAATCTTTCGTTAAAAGGGTATTCCATACAAAAGAAGAGACGAAAAAAGGGAAATATGAAAAAACAAAGCGAACATAAGACAGAACAAAAGAAATAAAATAACAAAGAGAGGGATAGAAAAAAGAAGACAGAACAAAGATTTTTGTTTGTTTGTTTGCTTAACCCCCAGCGGACCACGAAGGGCCATATCAGGGCGGTAGAGCAAAGATAAGCCCACAGAACAAAACAAAACACAAACAGAAACATTGCTTTTTGCTTCTTTGGCATTGTAGAGATTTTCCTCAATCAAAATAAAAACACTGCACATTCTCAACAACAACAAATCAACATCACTGGAAAAGAACATACACGAAACGCGTTTCAACAATGGACCCTCACATGTACAAGAATAACTACAGCCCTGATTTTAATAGCCTCAAGCGTTCCAACTAAACCCTACCCCCATCACTGGTCAAGTTTTAAGCGCTCTTTACAGTCGTTGAGGGACGTGTGGTTGAACGTTATCCGACAGCTTAAGGGGAGTTCACAATGAAAACGTGGAGACGGACCGGTTACTAGCCAGCCCTCAATGACACCTTTATAACACCCGGGCCGCATGCAGGCACCTTGGCAGCTGCCTGGTAAATTTCAAGAGTAAAATTCAAGATTGGTTCGTTGTTGTTTGTTTAGGTTTTGAGTTTGGTACAGTGCAACCCCTATCGTTTGATGACCTCCAAAAATCTGAGACAAAAGGACGTAAAAAGCAGGGGGTCTTAAGCTGGAGGTAAATTTACAATGGTTATGAACAGAAAATCTGAAAAGGCAAGGTTTTAAAAACGAAAATGGCGGTATTCAAAACCTGGGCCAGTAATTATAGGAGAGAAACGCCAGACATACCGACAGACAGTCTAACAGATATAGACACAAAACAAACACACACACACACGCACACACACACACACACACACACACACACACACACACACACACACATACACACACACACACACACACACACATACACACACACACACACACATACACACACACACACACACACACACACACATACACACACATACACACACACACACACACACACACACACACACACACACAATGAAAACGTGGAGAAGGACCGGTTACTAGCCACCCCTCAATGACACCTTTATAACACCCGGGCCGTATGCAGGCACCTTGGCAGCTGCCTGGTACATTTCAAGAGTAAAATGTAAGATTGGTTCGTTGTTGTTTGTTTAGGTTTTGAGTTTGGTACAGTGCAACCCACTTTTATAAGACTACCACAAATCTAAGAAAATTAGGTCTCAAAAAGGAGGGAGTCTTGAATTGGAGGTAAATTTACAGAGGCCATGAACAAAAAATTTGCAAAAGCAAGGTCTTAATATTAGAGGAATTCTTAAATTGGAAGGAGAGGGGGGGGGGGGGGGTCTAAAAAAAAATAGATCGACTGTACGTTATGGGTTCAAGTATGTGTACCTTTTTCTGCGTGGGTTTGAAGTATTGTCTTAAATACGGGCGGGGATGTAGCTCAGTCGGTAGCGCGCTGGATTTGTATCCAGTTGGCCGCTGTCAGCGTGAGTTCGTCCCCACGTTCGGCGAGAGATTTATTTCTCAGAGTCAACTTTGTGTGCAGACTCTCCTCGGTGTCCGAACACCCCCGTGTGTACACGCAAGCACAAGACCAAGTGCGCACGAAAAAGATCCTGTAATCCATGTCAGAGTTCGGTGGGTTATAGAAACACGAAAATACCCAGCATGCTTCCTCCGAAATGGCTGCCTAAATGGCGGGGTAAAAAACGGTCATACACGTAAAATTCCACTCGTGCAAAAAACACGAGTGTACGTGGGAGTTTCAGCCCACGAACGCAGAAGAAGAAGAAGAAGTCTTAAATACAGGATTTAACCAGTTTTACAAACAAATGTAGTCTGCAAAGATAACAGAATTGAAAATGGCGGCAATCAAAAACTGTAAATTAAAAACTGTAAGTGGGAGAGCTATTCCACACGCACACACACACACACACACACACACACACACACACACACACACACACACACACACACACACACACACACACACACACACACACACACACACACACACACACACTCACACACTCGCACACGCACACGCACACACACATATATGCACACACCTACCCTCACACACACACACACACGCACACGCGCGCGCACACACACACACACACTCACACACTCGCACACGCACACGCACACACACACATATATGCACACACCTACCCTCACACACACACACACACACACACACACACACACACACACAAACACTCTCACACACACACACACACACACACACACACACACAAACACACATACGCACACTCACACACATATATGCATGCACACACAAACATATACACACACAAACACACACACACACAAACACTCACAAAAGGAAACATAGAAAAGAAAGGCCTGTGGAAAAATTGAAAGAGAATTACCATCAAAATGCCATAAACTCCAACCTGAAGCCAAGTATTTATGTACCCTTCGGGCATTATTAAAAATTCATTCTGTTTAATACCGCGCATTGTGTCGTTCGCTCAACTGTCAAAGCTGAAGCAGTCATTCCAGTCATTATAATTTCAATGTCTAATTAAATAAAGATGAGCCATGGCCACTAGCAAAATAATCGTTTTTATCAGTTAATGAGTAAAAGCAAAAGACGAGTCTTGAAATTAGAATTATTCCGTAAAAACTCGTTTTAAATGCTTATAGTGGTGGATGCTATAGACAACCACTACAAACACAATTTTTGTTATGTGTGAATATATAAATAATCCGAACCAGAATTACTGCTCACGTTCAAAAATCAAAAGTCAAACCTCATTGGTTATTTCTTGGGACAAATTAGGGATAAAAGTTGTTTGTTCATTCCACTGTGGATTTGTATTCTCTCAGGTACCAGGATATTGGCCCCCATGAACTCCCACTTATCCTTGGCACAAAGGGTCAAAAATTAAAAAAATAAGGCCTTATTTCTTGAAATAAGCCCTTATTTCCAACAAATAAGGCCTTATTTCCAAATTAAGGCCTTATTTCCTTAAGGCCTTAAAAAATATGGGCTTAAAAAAATAAGCCCTTATTTAAAAATAAGGCCTTACGAGAAATAAGGCCTTATTTCTGTAAGGCCTTAATCCTCTTAATCGGAAGGTCGAGGGTTCGAATCCCGGCCGCGGCCGCCTGGTGGGTTAAGTGTGGAGATTTTTCCGATCTCCCAGGTCAACTCATGTGCAGACCTGCTAGTGCCTTATCCCCCTTCGTGTGTACACGCAAGCACGAGACCAAGTGCGCACGGAAAAGATCCAGTAATCCATGTCAGAGTTCGGTGGGTTATAGAAACACGAAAATACCCTGCATGCTTCCTCCGAAAGCGGCGTATGGCTGCCTAAATGGCGGGGTAAAAACGGTCATACACGTAAAATTCCACTCGTGTAAAAACACGAGTGTACGTGGGAGTCTAAGCCCATGAACGAAGAAGAAGAAGAAGAAGAAAGGCCTTAATAAAAATAAGGGCATAAAACAATAAGGGCATGAAAAATAAGGGCATAAAAAAATAAGGGCGTAATCATGAAGCTGAATAGAGGCCAACACACATATCTCTGTCGAAAATCGTCATCTTCTAGCCTGAATGCAACTCCGTGCCGCAAATCAACCAGGGAAAGAGCCGTTTCACGAAAGCGTGAAGCCATCCATGCTGTGCCTGCTCGATGTTATGACGGATGTTTTGAACGAGAGCCGAGTTTGTGTGCGCTTTCGAATGTGTCCCGCCTTTTCGCACAAAAATAGTCCCTGTATACATCGAGTTCTTCTCGACGCTTCAATATGTGTTTCTGGATCAGACTCAACCTTTAGCGTTCATTAAAAGTAACCCTCCTTCTTTTTGCACGAAAATAGTCCCTGTCTGCAAGATTCTTTACTCCACGCTGCAATTTACGTTTCTGTATCAGACTCAACCCTCACACCAATAAAGGAAACCTGTCGTTTAGCGCGAAAATAGTCCCTGTCTACAAGAATTTTCACTCGACGCTGGAATATGCCTTTATGTATAGGACTCAACCTTCATTTCATTAAAAGTTTCCCCCCCCCTCCCCCCTCCTTCTTTTTGCTCGAAAATAGTCCCTGTATACAACAATTTTTCCTCGACGCTGCAATATGCGTTTCTGTATCAGACTCAACCCGTCCTCACCAAACCTCTTCTCGTATACCCATAAACCACCATCGCCCGCCTCCTACGATGTTTCCGCCTTTCGTTTCCTTGGCAACGGAAGCAACAGGGATGCAGACAGTCACGCATCTCGACACAGAAGACACAAGAACAGTAATGATACGCCTCTCTCTTCTCATAATCCAGTCATCATCTTCTATGACAAAGAAGCCGACGATTTTAACGCTGTGGACCCGCCTGCTGTTTAAACACCCCGTGATTTTCAAATTGGTCGGTTAAAAGGGGAAGTAAGTAGGGGCTTACAGGGAGGGAACAGGTACTTTCGGCGAAACGCTGCAGAAGGCAGATGGCATTTTGATGTCAGAGGAGTGACCGATTGTTGGTCGGTGTCGGACCGGTCATTATGATAGTCCACGGTTTCCTCTCCATGTGATATACTTGGACTTGACTTTAGCAATGCACCAAGCGATCATGTAGGTGGCGGAGTGTGACATTTTGTGGGAGATGTTCCACTTCAAAGAGTTTCTTATTGGCATTTGACGAAATGTGGAATTTTAAAGCTCGATGAAGCAAGATTAAAAAAATCAGCTCTGAAAATTAAATATATGAAAAATATCATAAAAGTTAAATGTGCGGAATCCCTTAAAAACAACAATTCCATCGTATGTCTTGTCGGTTCCTGATTCCAAAAACATATAAATATGATACATTTGAATTAAAAAAAACAAGCTCAGAAAGTTAAAAAGAACAAAAATACAGAAAAGTGTGGTATCCTGCTCAGCGCAACCACTACCGCGCTATTCTGGCTAGTCAATTTTACTGCCTTTGCTACGAGCGGTGGACTGACGATGCTACGAGTATACGGTCTTGGTAAAAAAAAAATGTAGTGCGTTCAGTTTCATTCTTTGAGTTCGACAGATTGACTAAATGTTGTATTCTCGCCTCACGCGACTTTTATTTTTTATTTTTTTTACCTATGTCCGTATTTAACCTCAGAAGATCTCTCATTTCGCCCCACTTTAATTTGAGATCATTATTCATGATCTATTGCCTTTGGGCTTGTAGACCAGGGGGGTTTTCAGACCTATCAGAACTCATGTTTCAAACTCCCAGTGAGTGTCAGATGGAGGCGGGTTGGTGGACGAGTTCTAGGTTTCACAAGTCTTTTTGTTTCTGTGTGTGTGTGTGTGTGTGTGTGTGTGTGTGTGAGTGTGTGTGTGTGTGTGTTTGTGTGTGTGTGTGTGTGTGTGTTTGTGTGTGTGTGTGTGCGTGTGTGTGTGCGTGTGTGTGTGTATGTGTGTGTGTGTGTGTGTGTGTGTGTGTGTGTGTGTGTTTTGACAATGAACACTAAGCTAAATTCCTTCGAGCATTCGGCCTTCAAAATGGACAAACAAGAGATACAAGAAACAGAATTCATGATTCCACTAATCTTTGAATGGTCATTGCTACGACCAACTTAGAAACAACTCAATCACATCTCTTGTTTGTTCATGTAGGTCGAAGTTCTTGTGAATGTTTGTTTTTTGTCCTGAATAAAACGTTCCAATTATGCAACCCGTTTTTGGGTTTCTTATTCCTGATTTCGACCGTTAGCATTCTTCTTGTTTTGGATAACTAAAAACAGAATAAGAAAAATGTGTATTAGCAAAAACATCAGCCACACTAGAACCACAAACAATCGCAACAGCAAAAATAAAATAATTAGAAAGGCCAAAGTAGCTTTTAAAACGAGGCTTCTCAGCTTTCCTGGAATGTAAAATGTGTTATCGTACATACGCGAGAGAGACCACTCGTAAGATAACAATACCGTTCAAACCACACGTGTGTATACCATTTAATGAGGTCGTGTCAAACCACTCGTAAGATAACAATATCGTTCAAACCACACGTGTGTATACCATGTAAAGAAGGTCGTGTCAGACCACTCGTAAGATAACAATACCGTTCAAACCACACGTGTGTATACCATTTAATGAGGTCGTGTCAAACCGGTCTGGAAGGGACCAGAGTTTCCAATGCTTATGATGCCAAAGTCACTGAGACAAACGTTTTTCTCCAAACACTTTTCCGTGTGATGTTTCCTCGGGAAGGATTGTTGGAACTAACACGCCACGCTATACTTTCTAGAGCGACGTTTCTTTGCTTTGACGTGAATGATTGCACGAGGCTTTGGAAGAGATCTTGGTTCCATAATAAGCGTCTTCAATTTGGACGCCTCCACCGCGGGACGTTTTGAGTAAAATAAACGTACGTAGAGTATGTAGGATAAACATAACAATACATGGCTTGCTGTGTCGTTCCAGACTTACACTCTTTGCTTTTTCAAATATATATCTTAAAGGTGATAGCACATGTTTCTGACACAAGCATTGTTTTTCTTCCTGTAAGAAAAAAACAATTTGATATTTGATAAATTCACAGGAGAGTTCGGACACCGAGGAGAGTCTGCACAAAGTTGACTCTGGCAAATAAATCCCTTGTCGAACGTTGGGGTCGAACCCACCCTGATAGCAACAACGGGTTTCGAAACCAGCGCCGTTACCGACTGAGCAATCTCCCCTCAACGATGAAGTCTTCGGGCTGGGTATAATGGCACACGTTCCAGCTTACAGCAAACTTTTCAGTTTGCAAAATATTTGTAAAATTTGGCGAATCGGTACCTCATCATAATAAATTGTCAGTCTGACTATTTTTGACCCATACATTTCTGGAGTTTTACAAGCGCTAAACTGTCTCAGCAGCGATATTTTACGAATATATTGTTCAATCTCTACTAATAGGAATCATTGCTTTGAGTCTTGAATTCTGACGGTATACTTAAGCAATGCTTCTTCGTCATCAATCAGCCTCACCTTAGGAAAGAGACGAGTACATTAACGCTGTTAATTATAATTACCAGCGATGATTACCCATATCATCACATCCCTCCTAAACACCACTTTTGGCGCCGATGTCCTGCCATAGACACTCGCCCTGCAACCCAGGGGTGCGGAAAAAGAGCGTGACCTACTTAATTCACACGCGCCGCACGTGTTCACTTTACACACGCCTTCGTGAAAGACTCACAGAGCTCTTCAAGCGCTAGGGGGTTAAATCAGAACCTGACAAGGCGGCAAAGGGAGGGTGAGAGGAAGGCTAGGAAGTCACTGACGCGTGTCATTGCCACTATTGTTCCCGCTCGTGGTCAGAATAACCTCATGACTGTCCGCTCCAGCGGTGACGGAGAATAATGGAATCATATGCCGGTGAATCGCCATAATTGATCACAACTTTTTACCCGTCAGTGTATTAAGCAGGGGTCGGCTAGCTGAGTTGGAGGTCATTCGCGCTACCGCCGCGCTGCCCCAGAGCGTCGTCGGAGCGGAAGTGGAAGTCACTACGAAGATGGCTGTCGTCCTTTTCGGGGTCAGTCAGGCTTGTCAGGACAGGCTAAGCACGTCCGGCTGGAGGAGCGAAAACCGTCTCAGTGCCAGAAGGCTGGATCTGGTGTTGGGATTAAACACTGTGCTATACGTCCTTGTTGCCCGGAAATCTTCGTGACACGCTCGCCAGCCCTCTATACGTCCGGTCAGAGAACTGCAGGTTGTCTGCGAGAAGGTTGTATCTCGTTCAGGAATTTAGCAGTGAGGCGCGTCCTTTTGGGTTTGAAATGTTTGACCATCAGAGAACTGCAGTCTGTTTGCGAGAAGGTTGTATCTCGTTCAGGAATTTAGCAATGTGACGCGTCCTTTCTGGTTTGAAATGTTTGACCATCAGAGAACTGCAGGCTGTTTGCGAGAAGGTTGTATCTCGTTCAGGAATATAGCAATGTGACGAGTCCTTTCTGGTTTGAAATGTTTGACCAGCAGACTGAGGGCGGCGCCCTCACTGTCTGCGAGAAGGTTGTATCTCGTGTAGGAATTTAGTAGTGTGACCAGTCCTTTTGGGTTTGAAATGTTTGACCAGCAGAGGACTGGCCAGTGAAAAGCAGTGATGAGTCTTGACAATGTCCACTCAGAGATAGAAGCGGTCCAGTGGGGAACAGCACTCACCAGGGTCAAACACTACTGAGGCTACACGACCCACATACAATGCCCACGACCCACATACAATGCCCACTCAGAGATAGAAGCGGTCCCACCGTGGTGTACAGCACTCACCAGGGTCATACACTACTGAGGCTACACGACCCACATACAATGCCCACGACCCACATACAATGCCCACGACCCACATACAATGCCCACTCAAAGATAGAAGCGGTCCCACCGTGGTGTACAGCACTCACCAGGGTCATACACTACTGAGGCTACACGACCCACAGACAATGTCCACTCTGAGATAGAAGCGGTCCCCCAGTGGGGTACAGCACTCACCAGGGTCATACACTCCTGAGGCTACACGACCCACAGACAATGTCCACTCTGAGATAGAAGCGGTCCCCCAGTGGGGTACAGCACTCACCAGGGTCATACACTCCTGAGGCTACACGACCCACAGACAATGTCCACTCTGAGATAGAAGCGGTCCCCCAGTGGGGTACAGCACTCACCAGGGTTATACACTACTAAGGCTACACGACCCACAGACAATGTCCACTCTGAGATAGAAGCGGTCCCCCAGTGGGGTACAGCACTCACCAGGGTTATACACTACTGAGGCTACACGACCCACAGACAATGTCCACTCTGAGATAGAAGCGGTCCCCCAGTGGGGTACAGCACTCACCAGGGTCATACACTACTGAGGCTACACGACCCACAGACAATGTCCACTCTGAGATAGAAGCGGTCCCCCAGTGGGGTACAGCACTCACCAGGGTCATACACTACTGAGGCTACACGACCCACAGACAATGTCCACTCTGAGATAGAAGCGGTCCCCCAGTGGGGTACAGCACTCACCAGGGTCATACACTACTGAGGCTACACGACCCACAGACAATGTCCACTCTGAGATAGAAGCGGTCCCCCAGTGGGGTACAGCACTCACCAGGGTCATACACTCCTGAGGCTACACGACCCACAGACAATGTCCACTCTGAGATAGAAGCGGTCCCCCAGTGGGGTACAGCACTCACCAGGGTTATACACTACTGAGGCTACACGACCCACAGACAATGTCCACTCTGAGATAGAAGCGGTCCCCCAGTGGGGTACAGCACTCACCAGGATCATACACTACTGAGGCTACACGACCCACAGACAATGTCCACTCTGAGATAGAAGCGGTCCCCCAGTGGGGTACAGCACTCACCAGGATCATACACTACTGAGGCTACACGACCCACATACAATGCCCACTCAGAGATAGAAGCGGTCCCACCGTGGTGTACAGCACTCACCAGGGTCATACACTACTGAGGCTACACGACAAAACATAAAATACCGCGTTATGAACAATACAGAACGAAATAATGGAGGCGACTCCGAATGAAATTAGTTCTATGTTGTAGGCATTTTACTGGAAACGCTCGAGGGTTGAAGCCGTTCCCTTGCGGAGCACAGTACAGTACCCACATAGGTCACACACTACATCACAACCCTATAATCCGTGGGTCTAACAGAAAAACCATGCGGTACAAAACTACGAAAGAGGTACAGAATGAAATAAGTTCTGTGAAG
>NC_090250.1:9055002-9057502 GCF_037325665.1 Littorina saxatilis | reverse complement strand
AAAGTAAGAGAAGAGCTGTCGATATCTCGTGAGTTCCCCTGCAGCGCTCACACTATCTCTTCGTCATCTTAATGATTATCACGACACTAACGGAGACACGGAAACTACTAATGAAAATATTTTGTTTCTTTTGCAAGTGCCGTGATCGTATTTCATCCAGGCTTTGTCCCCTCACGCCCTGTCTCATAAAACCGGTTTTTTTATCGTCGGAATGGCTGTATGTCTTGTCATTATTCTGTCAGCGTCGGTGTCTTCGCAGTCACATGAGACTATTTAGCAAGACACGGGTTTTGTCTATACCCGTGTCAAATCAATACGGTGAAGGTATTTCAGCTTACATGCGAAACAGTCCTGTAACCATGTAGGCTTATATGAAGAAGTGATGCAAGTGTGAGCATGATAATGTCAAAAGAGGGCGTGGGGGGGGGGGGTCGAAGGGGAGAGGGGGGTTCTCGTATGCTTGCATGCACGCACGAGCGCACGAGCGCACGCACGCACCCACGCACGCACGCACGCTCGCAAACACACACACACACACGCACACACACACACACACTCACACACACACGTACACTCATATACACACACACAAACACACACACGAACACACACATCCACACACGCACACCCCACCCACCCCACCTCCCCTCCTCCCCCACCGCCAGACATCAAAACACACACCTCTGATACTTTGCACTCGTACTTATGTCAGTGTATGCCACACACGTATGACACAGGTGTGTATGTATATACCCGAACGCACCTGCCGTTGTACCTGGGCGTAACCCCAGACACATGTAACGGAGGAGACGCCAGACGTTGATGTTGTGTTTTGCACGGAATGGTGAGACAATCGTGACAGCATTGAGATGAAATCTGACAAGCGTGATAGGATCACGATGACATTAAAAAGACGTGTGACATTGACATCCTTGCGATAATATACGTATAGGTTACAACACGAGTGTTTTTTTATATGGCTTGTATTTCAGTCAAGACCCAGCGGATGAATATCATAGGGATTCACGAGCCGGCGAGTGAATCCCGATGATATTCCCGCTGGGTCTTGACTGAAATACAAGCCATATAAAAAAAAACACGAGTGTTGTAAGCTGTATATCCCATGCGTACACCAAAGACAACGTGGACCACAATAAAGCACTGTAGTTGTCTGTGGTGTGTAAAATAGGTGAGCCAGCGAGGTGTGTTCCTCTTCACTACCCCATGCTAAAGCCACGTCGCCGAAGAAATGAAGTGCAAACAAGTGCATCCGTAAATGTGTGTTAAATCTACATTCAAACCACTGTTCGATTTGCTTTTGAATGCATTTTAGTTTCAAGATAGTAAAGAAAGCACACACAATGAAAGTTTTCATTGAATCAAAGACAGTTTCGATTTAGGTTCTGAGTCCGTCCAAGGTCACAGTTCCAGGCTACGGTTGCCAACACCGGTTTGGTTAACTCGGATCCCAATTCTAGTTTAATTTTTGTGTTGGAGTGTAGAATTACGAAAATAAACTAACATTTTACTGAATAACTTCCTTTAGATTTAAGCAGTCATTTCATGTTCGTGAAATATATCTCTTAGTTAATTTGTTCGATCGTGCTTGCGTTAATCAACCCATACCGGTAGCGTCAATTCTGTCTAAAACGGTGTAATGGCTGCTCCTTGAAACTGCGTGTTGAATACCGTTTGGACTGATTTTACTCCATCAGGATGAAATACACGTTTGCTGAGCTCTTGGATACTTTCATATAACCATGTACTTCGTCAGTGTGAAGCAAAAAAGTTGGACATGCTCGAAAAATGGATGAAACAGCCTGTGCTGGATGACGAAGCGAACCGGCCAGTCAAAAAGGTACAGTAGAACCTCCCTATTAAGACCTCCCAAAATCTGACAAAATCAGGTCTTAATAGGGAGGGGTCTTAATAGGGAGGCTGAAAAAGAGAGAGGTAGTGTAAAATGTAAATAAAACTCCTTCATGATGTTTCAGTTCTTTTTTTAATGCCACGATTGCCAGCTCAACACATTATTGCATTTGAACAGTTTTCTTGCTTGTTTAATCAAGCCACGTAACTACTCGTAGTTTTCTTTCAGAGAGGCCAATGTTGAAGGATGGATGAAAACACATTGTGTGTAGACGGATGCATGTTAACTGATTACACGTCCCGCAATGATGTGCTTGGCAACCTAAAAAAAAATTCCAAAAAAAATCAGAACAAACAAACACTCACAAACACACTCAAAAACTCCACGCTCTCTCAGTCTCAGAACAGTAGTGGGAAACCACACACATATGAAGACTGCAGCGCCCTCTGCTGCACGAGATTCTGATTTCCCTGCAGACCTCTGAGGGGAAAATCTGGAATCATATTTTTCATCTGATGGCCCAAGGCCGATAAATCATGCTGTTTCAAATGCCACACCGGATATCATTTTTCAACGGGAACGAACTCCGTACTTGTTTCTTCTTCTGTGAGACCGAAACAGCCGTGAGAG
>NC_090250.1:9027502-9047502 GCF_037325665.1 Littorina saxatilis | reverse complement strand
AGCTGAGAAATGACAGAGACAGAGACAGTGAAGAGACAGAGACCGTATTGTTTTAGATGGTAGCTTCTGCATGGTTCCCCTCAAGGCAGCGTTTTTGTGGTGTCGCTGTTATTACCGACATGGTGTATTAGCTGAGATTGAAGCACTTTTGGCTTCGTTTATGACTCAGATGTGAGAAAAAGGAGAGAGAGAGAGAGAGAGAGAGAGAGAGAGAGAGAGAGAGAGAGAGAGACAGACAGACAGACAGACAGACAGACAGACAGGGACAGGGACAGGGACAGAGACAGAGAGAGACAGAGAAAGGTTCGAGAAAGACATAGAGAGAGACAGAGACAGACAGAGACATGGGCAGAGACAGAGAGAGAGATAGAGACAGACAGAGACAGGGCCAGAGACACAGAGAGAGATAGAGACAGACAGACAGAACAATAGACAGACGGAGGCACAGGGTATGTGTGTTAAAGAGTGTAATGCGTAGAAGTGAATTTCGGAGCGGGAAAAGGTTGAAACCAGATCATTCTGATGGGGTGAAGAAGGGGTTTGAATTAGACAGATGACTACCTGGATGATGAGATATTTGCTGACGTGCTTTGCAGGAAGATGCTTACATTTTCAAGAGCGACGGTATGATCGTTTGAACATGGAAATATGCATTTTTTTTTCAGAAAGCATTAGGATGATAGGGTATGAAGGTAAACTGAGGGGTCGAGTGGAAGATGTAATGGAATTTTGAAAGTAATTTGAGAGTTCTCAACGCAGCAGATGTTTCATTGCGTGATTTTCTTGTGGACGGTTCTCATAGATAACGTAGACGGTCATCACTAGGAAAATGCAAATGGACATTGGAGAAAAGATTGACGGTGAGGGACTCTGGAAGGATAGTAAAAACTTGTAGGGGTATGAGAGACCTGAGAATAGTTTCAGAGCATTGATTACGCTTTTTAAGTTTGAAAAGTGCGTCTGGACAGGTACATTTAGGGTATGCAGCATTATTGGAATCTGAGCTGAACATTAGGAATAAATTTATGTTTTGATTATTTTTTTTATTTTTCTTTTATTTAAACATATTAGTTTACTGATAAAGTTTGTTGATTTAAAAATGTACACATTTGAAGAGAAGAAGAAAAAAAGGGGTATGCAGCATTCATTTGCACCTGTCCCCTCTGTCTCTCTCTCCCCATCTCTGTCTCTCTCTCTGTCTCTCTCTCTCTATCTCTCTCTCTCTCTCTCTCCTCTCTCTCTCTCCACCCTCTCTCTCCACCCCCTCTCTCTCTCTCCACCCCTCTCTCTGTCTCTCTCTCTCTCTCTCTCTCTCCACCCTCTCTCTCTCTCTCTCTCTATCTCTCTCTCTCTCTGTCTCTCTCTCTCTCTCTCTCTCTCTCTCTCTCTCTCTCTCTCTCTAAAGCAGATCTGCACATGCTACCTACAGGAACCCAAGGCTAGAGATCTCTCTCGGTCTCTCAGAAACAGGTACTCATATTCGACCTGCAAGATCCGTAACTAAGAACTACTCCAGTATAATTTAGTCAGCAGAATCAGAGATGTACTGTGTTGTTGTACGCCCTCGCGGTGAAACCATTAGGGGCATGTTCCCGGGGGAAACCATTAGGGGCATGGTCCCGGGGGAAACACACAGGTGTACGCGTGTTCAGGTGTAATCAGCCACCTGCACTAATGGCAGAATGACCGATGTCGTTTATGTGCCACTGTGGTGACACAGGGATAGGACATGGATACCGTCTCTGAGTCTGCAAATAAAGTTGACCGTCCCGGCCTGGATTCTTCTTCTTCTTCTTCTTGTCGATCACTCAGATGGAAACGCCGGTTCTCCGCGCAAATGTTGCCGTGCACTGTAGGTCGTCCAGACTGCCATAGAGCTTCCCTTGCACCGTGGTCGCCTCCGCCCAGATCCTGGATTCGAACCCGTAACCCTATAGGATCACAAGTCCAATGCTCTACCACCTCCCGGCCTCCTCAGCAGAATCACTCTCAGGGAAATATTCAAATTCTTTCGTAATCGGCGGGCAGACAGAAACTTGATTGGCTCTGTCCTGTTGACCCGGGGGTCAGCTCGGAGAGAGTCTAGCAATTACTTACACGTGACCCCCGGCAATGCAAATGAAAAAGGTTCAATATCACTGTCTGTAGGTATGGTAAATCCACAGACGGAGGAAAAGTGTATGCCCTGAAGGCACTCATCCGAAGAAAGTGTCTGGCACCAGAATTGGTGGACAGGCAAAACAAAGTGTGAGTGTCTAACTTTTGACCGCAAAGTCTGTGGCTGGAGACAAAATCGACATACGAATAGATTAATCAGTGGAATTAGTACAGCATTTATTCAATTAACTGTCTGATACAATTACGTAAAAATGAAATCAGTCTCATTTAACGAAATCAATACTACTAGTCAATCTGTGGGCCTTACGAAATAAAACTACACGCCCTGCGTTTTTTTCCTTTCACCAAGACTAATAAATCATAGGCTGGCCTAAACCTTGCGACTGAAACAGCGCGGACACATTATCTTGGTAACACCAGCTAAATAAACCTAATTTGCATAAAATGGATTTGTTTTAATTTGTTGAGTTTGTTTTTAATCCAAGCACAACATACGTTTACATTTGTAGATTCAGGAGATGGTACAGAATACATTGTATGCAACCATTTAACTATGCTATTAGAAATTATATTTCAATCCCAATTTTCATAAACATAAGTAATAATAAATGTATTAATTACTTTTTATGTTTCGAGGTGCAATGCAGTCTCATAATCCAGACTGGGTCAAAGAAAGTGTTACCGAAATTTCAATTAATTTGATAGAACAATGAGGTTGCGACAGTGCCGCCTCAACTTTTATTTAAGAAAACTACGGATATATGACGTCAGAGATGGGGAGGGAAAGAGAGAGGGGATGGAGAGAGAGGGGGAGGAGGGAGAGAGAGAGGGGATGGAGAGAGAGGGGGGAGGAGGGAGAGAGAGAGGGGATGGAGAGAGAGGGGGAGGAGGGAGAGAGAGAGGGGATGGAGAGAGAGAGGGGGGAGGAGGGAGAGAGAGAGAGGGGATGGAGAGAGGGGGGAGGAGGGAGAGAGAGAGGGGATGGAGAGAGAGGGGGAGGAGGGAGAGAGAGAGGGGATGGAGAGAGAGGGGGAGGAGGGAGAGAGAGAGGGGATGGAGAGAGAGGGGGAGGAGGGAGAGAGAGAGGGGATGGAGAGAGAGGGGGGAGGAGGGAGAGAGAGAGGAAGAGAGAGACAAAGACAGAGAAGGGTAAGAGGGAGACAGTCAGAGACACAGAAAGAGACAGAGATAAGGCCCCCCCCCAAAAATAGTCTGTTTACGGTAACCCGACCGACCCTATTTTTTTCGCGCGACCCTAGACTTTTTTTTTGGCATTTGGGAAGAAAAAAAATAACGTAAAAATATGTTTTTTTGGGAAAAAAAAAATCCCGACCTACCGACCCTATTTTTTTGGCCTATGTTACCGTAAACAGACTTTTTTTTGGCCTAAGCAGAAACTGGCTCAGAGAGACCGAAACCGACAGAGACAATGGCAAATACAAACAGACAGACAGACACGGATGAGCAATGGCCAATGGGAGACTCTCCGATCTGTACTCAGCACATTCATTATTCTTTGTGTTTGCAGTGTCAAGAGAATGGTCCCTGCAGGGCGGCACCAACCAACGACAGTGCTCTCGGCTCACCCATCTTTTTTTCTGATGACAGCTCTTGTCGCGGCAAAGACAGGGTAAAACAGAGGAACTGAACGCTAACAAATATTTTGTTTTCAGAGCTCATCAATACACACTATGATATGCAGGCGCGCGTACGCATGCATGTACGCATGTGCTTACGCATGCACGTGCGTATGCATGTACGCACGCACCTACGCAAACACACACACACACACATACACGCACGCACGCACCTACGCGCACTCATACACATACACACGAGCACACACACACTCTCTCTCTCTCTCTCTCTCTCTCTCTCTCTCGCTCTCTCTTTCTCTCTCTCTCTCTCTCTCTCTTTTCGTCTCCCCCCTTCACCGGTCCACTCCCCCACAAGCCATCCCAAAACACACTTTGTAAAATCAACATCCCTTTCACGTGAACTTAGCGTATTTCCTCCGCAGTCGGAAAAACAAAAGCAAAGAGTCCCAAACAAAAGTAAATACAGACACAAAGGTGCTACACCAGTAAGTCAGTGAATAAGCAACAGACACACAGGAGCTACACCAGTAAGTCAGTGAATAAGCAACAGACACACAGGTGCTACACCAGTAAGTCAGTGAATAAGCAACAGACACACAGGTGCTACACCAGGAAGTCAGTGAATAAGCAACAGACACACAGGAGCTACACCAGTAAGTCAGTGAATAAGCAACAGACACACAGGAGCTACACCAGTAAGTCAGTGAATAAGCAACAGACACACAGGAGCTACACCAGGAAGTCAGTGAATAAGCAACAGACACAAAGGAGCTACTCCAGGAAGTCAGTGAATAAGCAACAGACACACAGGAGCTACACCAGTAAGTCAGTGAATAAGCAACAGACACACAGCAGCTACACCAGGAAGTCAGTGAATAAGCAACAGACACACAGCAGCTACACCAGGAAGTCAGTGAATAAGCAACAGACACACAGCAGCTACACCAGGAAGTCAGTGAATAAGCAACAGACACACAGCAGCTACACCAGGAAGTCAGTGAATAAGCAACAGACACACAGGAGCTACACCAGTAAGTCAGTGAATAAGCAACAGACACACAGGAGCTACACCAGTAAGTCAGTGAATAAGCAACAGACACACAGGTGCTACACCAGTAAGTCAGTGAATAAGCAACAGACACACAGGAGCTACACCAGTAAGTCAGTGAATAAGCAACAGACACAGAGGAGCTACACCAGTAAGTCAGTGAATAAGCAACAGACACACAGGAGCTACACCAGTAAGTCAGTGAATAAGCAACAGACACACAGGAGCTACACCAGTAAGTCAGTGAATAAGCAACAGACACACAGGAGCTACACCAGTAAGTCAGTGAATAAGCAACAGACACACAGCAGCTACACCAGGAAGTCAGTGAATAACAGACACAAAGGAGCTACACCAGGAAGTCAGTGAATAAGCAACAGACACACAGGTGCTACACCAGTAAGTCAGTGAATAAGCAACAGACACACAGCAGCTACACCAGTAAGTCAGTGAATAAGCAACAGACACACAGGAGCTACACCAGTAAGTCAGTGAATAAGCAACAGACACAAAGGAGCTACACCAGGAAGTCAGTGAATAAGCAACAGACACACAGCAGCTACACCAGGAAGTCAGTGAATAAGCAACAGACACACAGGAGCTACACCAGTAAGTCAGTGAATAAGCAACAGACACACAGCAGCTACACCAGTAAGTCAGGGAATAAGCAACAGACACACAGCAGCTACACCAGTAAGTCAGTGAATAAGCAACAGACACACAGGAGCTACACCAGTAAGTCAGTGAATAAGCAACAGACACACAGGAGCTACACCAGTATGTCAGTGAATAACAGACACAAAGGAGCTACACCAGTAAGTCAGTGAATAAGCAACAGACACACAGGTGCTACACCAGTAAGTCAGTGAATAAGCAACAGACACACAGGAGCTACACCAGTAAGTCAGTGAATAAGCAACAGACACACAGGAGCTACACCAGTAAGTCAGTGAATAACAGACACAAAGGAGCTACACCAGTAAGTCAGTGAATAAGCAACAGACACACAGGAGCTACACCAGTAAGTCAGTGAATAAGCAACAGACACACAGGAGCTACACCAGTAAGTCAGTGAATAAGCAACAGACACAGAGGAGCTACACCAGTAAGTCAGTGAATAAGCAACAGACACACAGGAGCTACACCAGGAAGTCAGTGAATAAGCAACAGACACACAGGTGCTACACCAGTAAGTCAGTGAATAAGCAACAGACACACAGGTGCTACACCAGTAAGTCAGGGAATAAGCAACAGACACACAGGTGCTACACCAGTAAGTCAGTGAATAAGCAACAGACACACAGGTGCTACACCAGGAAGTCAGTGAATAAGCAACAGACACACAGGTGCTACACCAGTAAGTCAGTGAATAAGCAACAGACACACAGGAGCTACACCAGTAAGTCAGTGAATAAGCAACAGACACACAGGTGCTACACCAGTAAGTCAGTGAATAAGCAACAGACACACAGGTGCTACACCAGTAAGTCAGTGAATAAGCAACAGACACACAGGAGCTACACCAGGAAGTCAGTGAATAAGCAACAGACACACAGGAGCTACACCAGTAAGTCAGTGAATAAGCAACAGACACAGAGGAGCTACACCAGTAAGTCAGTGAATAAGCAACAGACACACAGGAGCTACACCAGGAAGTCAGTGAATAAGCAACAGACACATGAATCAGTTTGTGTGATTTCCCTAACTGCTACTTGCTTTTTAGGGGAAGACATTGGTAATCTTTGACAGTTCACAGTAGGTCAAACATAGATCATTGAGAGATTTGATCGCGAATCCGTCTCAGTCTGTGTGCATTCCAAAGACACTAATATTTGAGAGATGGCTTCCTTATTGTGAAATCTTCGTCATTAAAAATCATATTGGACGTATTTGCTCGGAAGCTTTCTCCAAGTCCGTTGAGAACAAAACAAAAGTCAAAGAAAAGAGTAAACACAGACTCTATGGAAAATAAGCCCGTACTTAAGTCAGTAACAGACGCATCTATCAGTCTGAATGAATTCCCTAACTGCTAGTCGCTTTGTAGGGGAAGACATTGGTTATCTTTGACAGTACACATCTCGCTGGACAGCAGACATTCGTTGGTCACAAAGAGATTTGACTGGAATCTGTCTCAGTATATTTATGCCCAGTCCCAATCACTAACGTCCGAAATATAGCTTCGTTATTGTGAATTCTTCGTCATTAAAAAATTGGACGTATTTGCTCGGCAGCTTTCCCCAAGTCCGCTGAAAACAAAACAAAAGTCCAAGAAAAGAGTAAGAGACGCATCGATCAGTCTGGTTGAACTCCCAAGTTACTTGTAGCTTTGTGGGAAAGACCGTGCATATCTTTGACAGTACACATCTCACTGGACAGCAGACATTCATTGGTCAGAGAGAGATTTGACCGGTATAACTGATTATTCCCAGTCCCAAGACACTAATGTTTGAGTTATAATAATAATAATACGAGAATTTATAACGCGCACATATCTCACCACAAGGCGACTCAAGGCGCACTCATACACATTCTTTTGCATTAACAAATTATGGCTGCGTTATTCTGCGTAAAATCTTCATCCTTAAAAACGTAAAACTGGTCGTATTTGCCCGGCAGCCGTCGCCAAGTGCACAAAAAAAAAGTTTTAAAAAAAAGTGTGAACACAGCCACCATGGAAAATAAGCCAGTAAGCTTACGTAAGTCAGGAGCAGACACATCCATCAGTCTTCATGAATTCCCAAGGTACTGGTAGCTTTGTGGTCCATCGATTAGTGAGATATTTGATCGCGAATCCCGATCAGTATAATGTGCAGTCCCAAGACACTAACGTTTAAGTCAAGGTTCCTTATTGTAAAGTCTTCGTCATTAAAAAAAAAAAAAAAGGGGCGTATTTGTTCGGCAGCTTTCGCTAGAAAAAAAACAAATTACGTCCACACACAAATGAGTAAACACAGACACCCTGGAAATAAACCAGTATGTATGACAGTAACAGACGCATCTAGCAGTCTCATTGTCTGAATAAAATCCCAAGTTACTGGTAGATTTGTGGCGCAGACCTTGGCTATCTTTGACAGTAAGTATATCGTCGGACAGTATGACATCCATAGATCATTGAGATATTTGATCGCGAATCCGTCTTAGTGTGTGTGCAGTCCCAAGACACTAGCGTTGGAATGATGGCTTCCTTATTGTGAAATCTTCGTCATTTAAAATTGAATTGGGTGTATTTTCTCGGGACCATTCACCAAGTCCGCTGAAAACAAAAAAGTCAAAGAAAAGAGTAAACACAGACATAAAGCCCGTACGTAAGTCAGTAATAGACGCATCCATCGACCTGAATGAAATCACAGTCCCAAGACAATAACGTTCGAGTGATGGCTTTGTTATTGGAAAATCTTCATCCTTAAAAAAAATTAATTGGGCGTATTTTCTCGGCATTAACAAAAGTCCAAAAAGACAAGTAAACACAGACATTGTGGAAATAAGCCCGTACGTAAGTCAGTAACAGACGCATCTATCAGTCTGAATAAAGTTACTGGTAGCTTTGTGGGCAGACCTTGGCTATCTTTAACAGTACACATCTCGTCAGACAATATGACATCAATCGATCAGTGAGATATTTGATCGCGAATCTGTTTCAGTATGTGTGCAGTCACAAGACACTAGCGTTCGAGTCATGGTTTCGTTATTGGGAAATCTCCATCCTTAAACAATAAATTGGGCGTACTTGCTCGGCAGGCAAAGACACAAAGTCCAGGAAAAGAGGAATCACAGATACTATGGAAATAGGCCTGGACGTAAGTCAGTAAAAAACACATATATCAGTGTGAATAAATTCCCAAGTTACTGGTTGCTTTGTGAGGGAGACCTTGGCTATCTTTGACAGTACACATCTCGTCAGACAATATGACATTAATCGATCAGTGAGATATTTGATCGCGAATCTGTCTCAGAATGTGTGCAGTCCCAAGACATTCGTTTTTGGGAAATCTTCATCCTTCAAAAATAAATTGGGCGTACTTGCTCGGCAGCATTTGCCAAGTGTACTAAACAAAAATGTCCAATAGAAGAGTAAACACAGACACTGTGGAAATAAGCCCATACGTAAGATAATAACAGAGACGCATCTATCAGTCTGAATGGATTCCCAAGTTACCGGTCTCTTTGTGGGGAAGACTTTGGCTATCTTTGACAGTACACATCTCGCTGGACAGTATGACATTCATTGATCAGTGGGAGATTCGATCGCGCATCCGTCTCATGATTGTGCAGTCCCAAGATAGTAAATTATTCAGGTGGCCGCTTCGTTATCTATTGATATTAAGCATCTGTCATGGAGGGCTGCTCTGATCCTAAGGTAATACTTACTCAGAAATTGCGGTGTTCCCAAATGGCCAAAGGACCATGCAGAAAGGCTACGTATGTTACGCGTGATTGTTCTGAAAAGTGACTATTACATGATTGTTCTGAAAGTCTACTATTTATTTCATCGTAATCATGTAAGCCCTCATACGTGATTGTTCTGAAAGCTTACTAATTTACATGATTGTTCTGAAACTCTACTAAAGGTAAACTTGCTTCACCCGTGAAATGTTGTCAGATATGGAACATTAATAATGTATACCCCTACCTCTGGTGGTTGCTGTGTAATAAAACAAGTCGCGTAAGGCGAAATTACTACATTTAGTCAAGCTGTGGAACTCACAGAATGAAATTGAACGTAGTCCGCCGCTAGTGCAAAAGGCAGTGAAAGTGACGAGCCTGTTTGGCGCGGTAGCGATTGCGCTGTGCTTCATAGTACGCTTTACTGTACCTCTCTTCGTTTTAACTTTCTGAGCGTGTTTTTAATCCAAACATATCATATCTATATGTTTTTGGAATCAGGAACCGACAAGGAATAAGATGAAAGTGTTTTTAAATTGATTTCGAAAATTTAATTTTGATCATAATTTTTATTTTGTTTTATTTTCAGAGCTTGTTTTTAAACCAAATATAACATATTTATATGTTTTTGGAATCAGAAAATGATGAAGAATAAGATGAACGTAAATTTGGATCGTTTTATAAAAAAAAATATTTTTTTTACAATTTTCAGATTTTAATGACCAAAGTCATTAATTAATTTTTAAGCCACCAAGCTGAAATGCAATACCGAAGTCCGGCCTTCGTCGAAGATTGCTTGGCCAAAATTTCAATCAATTTGATTGAAAAATGAGGGTGTGACAGTGCCGCCTCAACTTTTACAAAAAGCCGGATATGACGTCATCAAAGACATTTATCGAAAAAATGAAAAAACGTCCGGGGATATCATACCCAGGAACTCTCATGTCAAATTTCATAAAGATCGGTCCAGTAGTTTACTCTGAATCGCTCTACACACACACACACGCACACACACACACACACACACACACACACACATACACACATAAACACACACACCATGATCCTCGTCTCGATTCCCCCTCTATGTTAAAACATTTAGTCAAAACTTGACTAAATGTAAAAAAAAGTGTCACTGAAAACAGATGTGCTAATAAATTTAGCTTTCGTGTGTGTGTATGTGTGGTGTGTGTGTGTGCGTAGGTACTCAGTGCACTGGCGTCGAAAACGGGGGGGGGGGGGGGGGCAGCTGTTTCTGGTGTGGGGGGAGGGGGCAAACATGTCTTTTTGCCCCCCCCCCCCTAACAATTAGGATGACAAAAATATTCAGAGAGAGAGAGAGAGAGAGAGAGATTGAGATTGAGAGAGAGAGAGAGAGAGATTGAGAGAGAGAGAGAGAGATTGAGAGAGAGAGAGATTGAGAGAGAGAGAGAGAGATTGAGAGAGAGACAGAGAGAGAGATTGAGAGAGAGAGAGATTGAGAGAGAGAGAGAGAGAGAGAGAGAGAGACAGAGAGAGAGAGAAAGAAAGTTGATAAACAAAATACTCCCCCCCCCACACACACACACACACACACAAAAAGAAGTATATTGTCTCGCGTGCAAGAACTTTATAGCCCAGACTCCCCACCCATCTCGCAACCCCGGACATCTCCTCACGTCTCTCATCCCCTCTCCACTTGAATTTTTAGTTTATAAAAAAAAATGTTTCATTTGTGAAAATTATTTGTTGTGCCTTTCGTCTTTAAAGGGGCAAAAAGTAGCTTCCATTTTCCCTCTTTGCCATGCCTTTCGATCCATTTTGGTGACCTAGCCACCTAAGCATGGCAAAGAGGAAAATTCAAAAGTTTCTATGTGTCCCTTTGAACCTGTAACTTGAATTTTGAGTTGGGAATACTCAAGAAGAATCATTACATTTTTGAAGATTATAAATAATTTTTGTCTTTGAACATTTAATTTCAATTTTGAGTTGAGAACAATAAAGAAGACATGTTCAATGTATGAAACGTATTACTTGTTGAGTTTGTATTCATTGGGCGGGGGTATAAATATCAATTTCACTTAAGATTTAGTATCATTGTATCAAAATAGTGTTCCATTTACATACAGACATACACACAGACAGACGGACAAAGTGAATCCAGTATACCCCCTCCAACTTCATTTGGCTGGGGTATAAATATCAATATCACTTAAGATTTAGTATCATTGTATCAAAATATTGTTCCATATACATACAGACATACACACAGACAGATGGACAAAGTGAATCCAGTATACCCCCCTCCAACTTCGTTGGGCAGGGGTATACATATTGTTCCATATCTGACAACATTTCACGGGTGAAGCAAGTTTACCTTTAGTAGAGTTTCAGAACAATCATGTAAATTAGTAAGCTTTCAGAACAATCACGTATGAGGGCTTACATTATTACGATGAAATAAATAGTAGACTTTCAGAACAATCATGTAATAGTCACTTTTCAGAACAATCACGCGTAACATACGTAGGCTACGAGAAAAGCAATCTCACTGGGAGCATAGTTGCCGTCTCTCTTTCCAAGCCATTTTGAACACATAATTTTTTGTGCAAAATCTACATCCTTAAATCGGAAAATGAGCTTATTTGTTCTGCAGCCTTTGTCAAATATACGAAAGCAATAAGCCCAGGTCGAAAGTAAACACAAACACGCAAGAAAAACACCATTACGCCTCATTGCCTCCACCCAGTCTTGCATCACCGACCTCAAGGCGTGGATGGACCTGAACAGGCTTAAGCTTAATGAGGAGAAAACCGAAATGATTCTTGTCTCTCCCAAAAAAACATCTCAATCATCCTTCTCTTCCCTCGTCTGTCGATCTGAATGGTTCTTCTATTGCTCTTTCTCCTGCTGTCCGCAACCTAGGTGTCACTCTTGACCAGTCCCTGTCCTTCCATCAGCATGTTGCCAATGTCTGTCGCACTTGCTTCTTTGAAATCCACCGCATCTCCTCCATCCGTCATCTCCTCACTGAGGATGCCACTAAAACTCTGCTCTGTGCCTTTGTCCTATCCCGACTCGATTATTGCAATTCCATTCTTTCTGGCTCTCCCAAGTACATCATCGAAAAGCTTCAGCGTGTTCAAAATCATGCCGCCCGCCTCATCTTTCGCCCTTCCAAGCACGACCACATCACCCCTCTTCTTCAAACCCTACACTGGCTGCCTGTTCAACAGAGGATTCAGTTCAAGATCGCCACACTCTGCTTTAGAAACTTTGATCAGTCTATCGTCCCCTAGCTATCTTTCTGACCTTCTTGATGTCTACTCCCCCTCTCGCTCCCTAAGATCCTCCGCAGACACCCGCCTTTTTAGGATACCATCAGCACGCACCAAAACATATGGCCAGCGCACCTTCTCTTACCAGGCCCCATCCATCTGGAACCAACTCCCGCACTCACTCAGGCACTCCACATCTATGCAATCATTCAAAACCTCACTCAAAACACACCTCTTCCCTCTGTTAATGACCACCCATCCCCCTCTCCTGCTGGTCCTTAATCTGTCTCCTTCTCTCTCCTTCTTCTTCCCTTTCCAGCTCTATTCTTCTTCTCTCAACTAACTTCATGTATTCAATAATAATTTATTAATTTATTTATGACTGTTTTTCCGTCTTCAGAATGCATGTGCCTGTAGTTGGTATGAGTGAGTGCGTCGCGTTCTCGCTGTGCGTCTGTCTGCGAGTGTATGAGTCCGAGTGTCTTGGTCCTTGTCGATTTGTGTTTCGTATAATGTTCAGTATGTATTGTATATTTTGTAAGCGCCTAGGGCTATATTTAGATTAGGCGCACAAATGTTCATAATAATAATAATAATTAAGTAGATGTGTACTGCCGGGCAGTACATACCCCAAGCGAAGTCGTCCATCTGTGTGTACATGATTCTCTCTCTCTCTCTCTCTCTCTCTCTCTCTCTCTCTCTCTCTCTCTCTCTCTCTCTCTCTGTCTTAAAATGTGTCATCGATGACGTGTTTTCATACTTGCTAATGCGGCAGGCTAATCATGACGTCAAATTGAAACTTCTTGAAGTCTCTCAGAAAGGGACATGAAAACCATGTGGGGGTTACTGGTTTGGGCTGAAAAAAAACCCAACTCCACCTAAAATTCAAGCGCCTATGGGGCTGAATTATGCAGCATAAATTGTGAAACATCAGGATATCTCACACTTTCAATTCTGCCATCATGTCAAATCTGACAACAAACCTACCCACAAAATGTCATAAATATCGGTGTAGAATTGAGACTTAACGGTTTTTAACTGCCAAAAATAAGTTTTTTTGACTGGAATAGTTTGTCTTGAAATTCAGTTTGGGACAACGGACCCACCCACTAAATTTCATAAAGATAGGTGAAAATTTAAATGTAACGGTTTTTAACTGCCAAAATTATGTTTTTCTTCTGGAAAAGTATGGAGTGAAAATCAGTTGGGGACAACGAACCTACCCACAAAATTTCATAAATATCGATGAAGAATTGAGATTTAACGGTTATTAACTGCCAAAAATAAGGTTTTTTGTCTGGAAAAGTATGTCTTAAAATTCAGTTTGGGACAACGGACCCACCCACTAAATTTCATAAAGATAGGTGAAGAATTGAAATTTAACGTTTTTTAACTGCCAAAATTATGTCTTTCTTCTGGAAAAGTATAGAGTGAAAATCAGTTGGGGACAACGAACCTACCCACAAAATTTCATAAATATCGGTGAAGAATTGAAATTTAACGGTTTTTAACTGCCAAAATTATGTTTTTCTTCTGGAAAAGTATGGAGTGAAAATAAGTTGGGGACAACAAACCTACCTTTAAAATTTCATAAGAATCAGTGAAGAAATAGGATTTAACGATTTTTTAACGGCCTTTAAATCATTGGTGATGTCATCATAACCCAGTCGTTGTAGTTGTCGTCGTAGTTGTTGGTGTTGTTGTTGTCATGTTCGTTGTCGTGATTGTTGTTGTTCTCGTGTTGTTGTTGTTGTTGTTGTTGTTGTTGTTGTTGTTGTTGTTGTTGTCGTCGTCGTCGATGTCATTTGTTGTTGTTGTTGTTATCGTCGTCGTCGTCGTCATCGTCGTCGTTGTCAGAGGTTATTTCTAAAGATTTCATTGATAGTCTTTGTTCTCGTCACCAAGACTTGCTAAGAACAAGCTTGGAACAGCAAGAGTTCCAAGAACAAGATTAGAACAACTCATTACATCATTACCAGTACGTCATTTGTATTTAGAACACACTTTAGAAAAAAACTCTTCAGCTACAAACCAGTCACCCTCACATGGCGGAGGTGTTTGTCTAAACCACTTACTGAAATGTTTTGAGGTTTAATGACCATACACATGTTGAACCGGTGAGTGTCTTCCGCTGCTTAATTCGCAAATAACTATTTTATTAAAGTCCGCTTGAAACGCTCAAAGATGAAATTCCATGTTAAAAAGTGACAAAAGTTTCACATTTTCCCGTTGTAACAGCTTCCGATGATATTATATGAAAATTCTGATCCTCTGAGAGGATTCCCCGAAACAAAATCAGTTTGTACGCCTAATTTTAATAGAATTGTCCAAACAGTGTCGCTAATATTGTGCTAAAAGATGAATTCTAGAACAATGTCCAGACAGACACCACTTGGCCAAAAAATTTTCAGTGCTGGGAGATGAAAAAAAAAACTACCTCGCTACGCGCGGGCTTCGCCCGCGCTCCGCTTGGATTAAGTAGATGTGTACTGCCGGGCAGTACATACCCCAAGCGAAGTCGTCCATCTGTGTGTACATGATTCTCTCTCTCTCTCTCTCTCTCTCTCTCTCTCTCTCTGTCTTAAAATGTGTCATCGATGACGTGTTTTCATACTTGCTAATGCGGCAGGCTAATCATGACGTCAAATTGAAACTTCTTGAAGTCTCTCAGAAAGGGACATGAAAACCATGTGGGGGTTACTGGTTTGGGCTGAAAAAAACCCCAACTCCACCTAAAATTCAAGCGCCTATGGGGCTGAATTATGCAGCATAAATTGTGAAACATCAGGATATCTCACACTTTCAATTCTGCCATCATGTCAAATCTGACAACAAACCTACCCACAAAATGTCATAAATATCGGTGTAGAATTGAGACTTAACGGTTTTTAACTGCCAAAAATAAGTTTTTTTGACTGGAATAGTTTGTCTTGAAATTCAGTTTGGGACAACGGAGCCACCCACTAAATTTCAAAAAGATAGGTGAAAATTTAAATGTAACGGTTTTCAACTGCCAAAATTATGTTTTTCTTCTGGAAAAGTATGGAGTGAAAATCAGTTGGGGACAACGAACCTACCCACAAAATTTCATAAATATCGATGAAGAATTGAGATTTAACGGTTTTTAACTGCCAAAAATAAGGTTTTTTGTCTGGAAAAGTATGTCTTAAAATTCAGTTTGGGACAACGGACCCACCCACTAAATTTCATAAAGATAGGTGAAGAATTGAAATTTACCGTTTTTTAACTGCCAAAATTATGTCTTTCTTCTGGAAAAGTATAGAGTGAAAATCAGTTGGGGACAACGAACCTACCCACAAAATTTCATAAATATCGGTGAAGAATTGAATTTTAACGGTTTTTAACTGCCAAAATTATGTTTTTCTTCTGGAAAAGTATGGAGTGAAAATAAGTTGGGGACAACAAACCTACCTTTAAAATTTCATAAGAATCAGTGAAGAAATAGGATTTAACGATTTTTTAACGGCCTTTAAATCATTGGTGATGTCATCATAACCCAGTCGTTGTAGTTGTCGTCGTAGTTGTTGGTGTTGTTGTTGTCATGTTCGTTGTCGTGATTGTTGTTGTTCTCGTGTTGTTGTTTTTGTTGTTGTTGTTGTTGTTGTTGTTGTTGTTGTTGTTGTTGTTGTTGTCGTCGTCGTCGTCGATGTCATTTGTTGTTGTTGTTGTTATCGTCGTCGTCGTCGTCATCGTCGTCGTTGTCAGAGGTTATTTCTAAAGATTTCATTGATAGTCTTTGTTCTCGTCACCAAGACTTGCTAAGAACAAGCTTGGAACAGCAAGAGTTCCAAGAACAAGATTAGAACAACTCATTACATCATTACCAGTACGTCATTTGTATTTAGAACACACTTTAGAAAAAAACTCTTCAGCTACAAACCAGTCACCCTCACATGGCGGAGGTGTTTGTCTAAACCACTTACTGAAATGTTTTGAGGTTTAATGACCATACACATGTTGAACCGGTGAGTGTCTTCCGCTGCTTAATTCGCAAATAACTATTTTATTAAAGTCCGCTTGAAACGCTCAAAGATGAAATTCCATGTTAAAAAGTGACAAAAGTTTCACATTTTCCCGTTGTAACAGCTTCCGATGATATTATATGAAAATTCTGATCCTCTGAGAGGATTCCCCGAAACAAAATCAGTTTGTACGCCTAATTTTAATAGAATTGTCCAAACAGTGTCGCTAATATTGTGCTAAAAGATGAATTCTAGAACAATGTCCAGACAGACACCACTTGGCCAAAAAAATTTCAGTGCTGGGAGATGAAAAAAAAAACTACCTCGCTACGCGCGGGCTTCGCCCGCGCTCCGCTTGGATTACTGAATTAGTACTAGACGGACGCAATCGTCTTCAGCTTTTCATGGGGTAGGGTCGGGGTTCGAATCCCTGTGGCTGGAGGATTAAGGTGGGAATTTTTCCCGATCTTCCAGGTCAATATATATGTACAGACCTGCTCGTGCCTTATTACACTTCGTGTGTCCATGCAAGCACAAGACCAAATACGCACGGAAAAGATCCTGTAATCCCCGACCATGTCAGAGTTTGGTAGTTTATAGAAACTCAAAAATACCCTGCATAAATCACCTCCAAATCGGGTATAATTTCTTAAATGGCGGGTCACAAACGAAAAGGCCAACTCTTGCACAAAACACATGTGTATTTGATAGCTTTGAACAGCCCGCGTACGCAGAATAAGTATACGAGTACTAGACACATGAATCAGCCTGTATGAATTCCCAAGGTACTGGCGTCTTTGTGGGGGAAACCTTGTTAGATCTCTGACAGAATGCATCTCGTCAAAATGATTTACAGTGGAACCTGCCCATAGCGACCACCCACGGGACCGCCCTAAAGTGGTCGTTATAGACAGTTGGTCACTTTGGAGAGGTAAATTTAAAAAACCACTTTTATTTTTGTTAAACAACTTTTTCGGGATACTTTGGGGTGGTCGTTACGGGCAGATGGTCGTTTTCGAGAGGTGGTCGTCGGGGCAGGTTCGACTGTACTAAGATCAGCGAGAGATTCGATCGCAAGTCCGCCCTAGTATGTTTGCAGTCCCCAAGACCCCTAACGGTCGAGTAATGGCCTCGTTATCTATGGACAGTATAAGCATCTGTCATAGTGGACTGGTCAGGTCCTCCGATAATAATTCAATCTGAAATGTGACCCTCCACCACGAAATGAGTCGCATGTCACCTCGCGCGGTTCTGCGCTAAGGCTTAATATAAGTCCGGGGAGTGTCTGGTAACAGTGTGTGGGTCACCTTAGTCACAGGCTTATAATTCAAACAGTTTTCGCTCTTTTCTAAAACGGTTTTCACCACTGAATAGAACATACAAATCTCGTTATGAAAATGTAAAAATATAAAAATCATGCAAAGGTGACATGCGACTCATTCCGTGGTGGAGAGTCACATTAACGACAAAAGGCCATACAGAGAGACGTACAGTGGAACCCCCCTTTTAAGACCTCCAAATATCTGATTGAAATCAGGTCTGAGAAGAGGAGTCTGGAACTTGAAGTACATTTATTTAGGTTATGTACAATAAAAACTAAAATTAAAAAAAAACAAGTCGCGTAAGGCGAAATTACTACATTTAGTCAAGCTGTGGAACTCACAGAATGAAACTGAACGCACTGCATTTTTTCACAATGACCGTAGTCCGCCGCTAGTGCAAAAGGCAGTGAAAGTGACGAGCCTGTTTGGCGCGGTAGCGGTTGCGCTGTGCTGCATAGCACGCTTTACTGTACCTCTCTTCGTTTTAACTTTCTGAGCGTGTTTTTAATCCAAACATATCATATCTATATGTTTTTGGAATCAGGAACCGACAAGGAATAAGATGGAATTGTTTTTAAAACGATTTCGGAAATTTATTTTTAATCATAATTTTTATATTTTTAATTTTCAGAGCTTGTTTTTAATCCGAATATAACATATTTATATGTTTTTTGAATCAGAACATGATGAAGAATAAAATAAAAGTAATTTTGGATCGTTTTATAAAAAAATAATTTTAATTACAATTTTCAGATTTTTAATGACCAAAGTCATTAATTAATTTTTAAGCCTCCATGCTGAAATGCAATACCGAAGTCCGGCTGAAGGGTCGGATTGGTGGAAATATCAAACAAACATCAAATGTTTTCGAAGTATAGGCCAGCTGTTTCGTTTCATGTATGAATATTACTAAGCTAGAGACAGCAACGTCTTCAAAACCTTCCCGTGTCATCTCTCCCGCCCCCCCCCCCTTCCTTTGCCCGTCCGACCCCAAGGCTAGCTCACATTCGGTTGATAACGTTATCGTGCACATGAGTTCAGAAAACATCAACTTTCAGCGGGCTTGTCTAAAAAAAGTGAGCATCCATCGCACTGAACCGATCACTGAAGTTCTGTGTTAATACGAAGTCGGGAACTGACAAAAGGCCGATAATGAAAGGTAGGCTATATACCACCATTATCACACACACAGACGTGCAACGTTTTGGTTGTGTGCTGGAGTTTCATTTCTGAGATGACAGTAACTTGTTAATATGTGTCAGAAAAACCGCGGCGCTTGTTGCAACTTTCAGGACAAAATTTGTGTTGATATAGATGAATTAGTAATTTATTTTGACACTAGATGAATACCCGCTTCGCCGGGTACGGCTGCGCCGGGAAGAAGTCGAGCCGAATACCCGGCTGCGCCGGGGACCCGGCACCGCACGGAGGAAGGGAGATAAACGCGGCTGAAAACACTGGAGAAGATAAGGAAGAGTAACTGGGAATGGATCCAGAGAAAAACCAAAATCGGTTCAGCGCTGCGCGCTGAGAGCACGTGTTGAAATATCTCATCGGTGAGGTTGTGTCCGGGGTGTAGCTGAATACGGTCTCCAAATTTGAAAAAGATCCACCGAGAACTTTGGCCGTGCATCGCGGACACACACACACACACACACACACACACACACACACACACACACACAGACACAAGTCGTATATATATATATATAGATGACCACAACAGAGCTTTCTCCATTAAAACAAAACCTGTCAGCTCTCTCTTTCTCTCTAGCTCTCTCTGTCTCTCTCTGTCTCTGTCTCTGTCTCTCTCTCTCTCTCTCTTTCCCTCTCTGTCTCTCTGTCTCTCTATCTCTGTCTCTGTCTCTGTCCGTCTCTCTCTCTCTCTCTCTCTCTCTCTCTCTGTCTCTGTCTCTGTCTCTCTCTCTCTCTGTCTCTGTCTCTGTCCCTCTCTTTCTCTCTGTCTCCCTGTCTCTGTCTCTTACTCTCTTTCTATCTCTCTCTCTCTCTCTCTCTCTCTCTCTCTCTCTCTCTCTCTCTCTCTCTCTCTCTCTCTCTCTCTCTTCTGTTGACTAATCATGAATGCCATAAGACAGGAATCAATTTCAAGATTCCCTCAACATTTCACAAGAACGAAGATACATATTGGTACCGATAGGACAGCCACTTGTTCTGGCACCGAAGCTTTGCAGACCTTTCTGAGAAATTGGTTGTCGTCCAACGTGAAAGTCGGTCGCCACAGAAATTGCCAACCTTGTGAAATGTGTTTTCTCTGGAAGGGTCTCGGTAAT
>NC_090250.1:9002502-9025002 GCF_037325665.1 Littorina saxatilis | reverse complement strand
AGGCAGACAGAGACAGACAGAAAGACAGACAGACATTCAGACAGAAACACAGAGAGGCAGACGGACAGACAGACAGACAGACAGACAGACAGACAGACAGACAGACAGACATACCGATAGAGCCACAGACAGACAGAGAAAAAGAAAACATAGAGAAACTGGGTTACATTTCATATTGATGAAGGCATAATGCAATTCGGTCGCGACCTGTATGTATAGTCCAAGGAAATCAAGATCCTATTCTTCACACATATGCACAGCCATCGCAAATTCAGTTACCGTTCGCTGACGGCTGTCAGTTTTGATACGAGACAATTCCGTCGTATTGTCTGACTTACAGAATCTTGATACTGTTGTTGAAGAACGCCTATGGAGATATTTTTCCTCATAGCTGTTCCATAAGTTGACTTTATCGACAAATGTGCGAGGGGAGATCGAAAGGAAGGAGAAGTTCTAGCAAAGAGATGACAGCGGCAGACAAAAGATGTAATGCAAGAAGGTCTGGGTCTGGTAGGAATTGTGGGGAACTCTTGGTTCTCTTACGAAGTTTCTGTGTGGGGAAATCACAAACATAATGCTACAACTGCAAAGAGCTATCAATTGTAGAAAAAGGAATATCAGCGCACGATCTTGGTATGGTTCATTGGTTTAAACAAAACGTTATTCAGTTTTAGTGTCGTGACATACAGTATATGACTTGACGGGCGCAATGGCTTGGTGGTAAGACGCCGGCCTCCAAAGCGGAAGGTCGTGGGTTCGAATCCCGGCCGCGCCTGGTGGATTAAGATGGAGATTTTTCCAATCTCCCAGGTCAACTTATGTGCAGACCTGCTTCGTGTGTACACGCAAGCACAAGACCAAGTGCGCACGGAAAAGATCCTGTAATCCATGTCAGAGTTCGGTGGGTTATAAAAACACTAACATTCCCAGCATGCTTCCTCCGAAAGCGGCGTATGGCTGCCTAAATGGCGGGGTATAAACGGTCATACATGTACAAATTCACTCGTGCAAAAACACGAGTGTACGTGGGAGTTTCAGCCCACGAACACAAAAGAAAAAGAAGAAGAAGTTTACGACATAGGAGATCCGAACTCTAGCATAAAGTTTATAAATATTAACGAATCCAGAACATGTTTCTCTTAGTCCAGGCATATTAGAGAACGGGAACATGTCAATACGTCCCAATACCATTACGTCCCAGTACCATTACGTCCCAGTACCATTACGTCCCAGTACCATTGCGTCCCAGTACCATTGCGTCCCAATACCATTGGGTCCCAGTACCATTGCGTCCCAGTACCATTACGTCCCAATACAATTACGTGCCATTGCGTCCCCGTACCATTAGGTCCCAATACTAGTGAATTTAATTTCTGAGATGTTACTGTAGCAGTGTAGCGACACGTTTTGTAATAAAAGTGCGTTTTGTAATAAATTGATACAAATCGTGTTCGGATTACACAATTTTTATTACAAAACGCGTTCAACACGATTTGTAATAAAAATTGTGTCGGTACATAGCAGTATTTCAAAATAAAAAGATGTGTACCGGTTAGTCGAGATGAGGTGAAGTGGAAAAAAATAAAAATAAATAAATAAATAAATAACTGTTTGTTCATGGGAGGAAAAAAAATTCTTCACGATATAATCAGAAACTGTAAAGGATATTGCATGTCAGTTTGTTTGTTTTGAGGCGCTCCTTGCTTTCCTTACAGGTTTTCTGAGGTAACCATGTTCTTTCTTTTAAAATGAACTGAAGCACGCTAACCTAAACCGAAGTGTAAAATTAATATATGCTTTAGCGGTGCTCGACACAAAGAAAAATACCGAAACAGTACAGTACACCGCTTTGTATTCCACTGTATGTAATCGAGCATGACATGACTGTAGGCTTATTTACTGAGTAGACGATGTTTAAACCCGTTTCTGAGAAAAGCTAGACTGACTGTCCAGTCATCGAACCTTCAGCACATAGACACCGAGACACACAGATAGCGAAACCCATACACGCACAAATGTAGACACAGACACCTACATACATACGTACATAACACACACACACACACACACACACACACACACACACACACACACACACACACACACACACACACACACACACACACACACACACGCGCGCGCGCGCAAGAATATACATACATGCACAATCAGTGACATAGACTAGTTCTTCATGGGACGATGTTTCAATAACAAATCATTTCACTTTTCTTCCTGTTTAATGACTGAACAAACACAACCGTATCTTTAAAAATCAACAACTGCATATTCTGGTAAAATCCTGGTTCGTATGTACATGTTTAACATTTAACATATTACTCTGCAACCCTCCTGCGATCAAAATTCCTTTTGGATTCATAAATCGAAGACACTTGAATTAAATATTATTGGGCGAGAAACTGTTATGTTACTTTACATAAACAGGTACTGTAAGTAACACACGCCTAAAAAAAAAGGAACATTATAAAGGCCTTCAACTAGCTGTTCTTCTTTTCTTCTCCACGATCATCATCATTATCATCATCTCCACAATCATCATCATTATCATCATCTCGTCGTCGTCATCATCATCATCATCAACATCAACAACAACAACCAACAACAACAACAACAACATGTTTTTTTGTTTTTTTTACAAAACACAATAGAAAAGAGAAAAGCATAAATGTGTCAAGTAAGTGCATATACAGGCTTCAACATTATTGCTACGTAAATTTATGCAATCTTGAAGCTTGAAATTACTCGGATAATATAAGGTAAGATACTCCGTACTTATAAAATCCACTGTTCATTTTCATCCTTTCGCTGACCTACTCTGTCGTACAATATCCATGCCACACACACACACACAGACACACAGACACACACACACACTGCCCACCGCAGCGTTCAAGCATTGCTCAAGTACGGGGACGTAATGGGATTCCTTTATGGGACGTATCGAGATGCAATTTTCTTGGGACCTATCGACACGCAATTTTGTTGGGACGCAATGGTACGGGACGCAATGGCACTGGGACCCAATGGTATTGGGACCCAATGGGATTGCTTAATGGGACGCAATGAGACGGCATTTTTTTGGGACGCAATGGTACTGGGACACAATGGTACTGGGACGTATTGGCATGACCCCTTAGAGAACAACGTTGAAGTGACAATGACTAGGTTTAAAATGTCCCTTATCAGAAAGTTCAACCTCAGTCCTTTGATGTTTATTAAACACATTTTCATATAAAGTTGGCGCTTCATACGGAAAAATGGCTTTGAAATTGACCCAAATCCTTCTTTGGGCTCTGTAAATGTCGTTTGGGGGTATGGTTGTAAAACGGTATCTACTGGTCACCCCAATGTATAAACTGAAAACTCTTTCTGCACCAGAACACGCAGAAAGGATTGTATCTGCCTGATGTCTGATGCTTTTCAAAATCCCCAACCACTAACACCTTCAAAACGGACTTTAACTGACACTGTTGTTTTTCCCTATATAATCCTTACTATTTTTCCGAGACGTCGTCGTGTTGTGTATTTAGCTTGCCACAACCTCATACATGGTCCTAAAAGTTAAAGTTGAAGAAAATACTAAAGATAAATGAAAAAGCTGACGCAGTGTCATTCGCACCGTGAATCCCCCCATGGGAACATACTAAAGTCTGGTTCCAAGTAGGCTCAATTTCCTTCTATTTCTTTGTATTTCTGCCTCGTAGGGGTAGGGGTGTTCAAACCAAAGGCACCTTTAAACCAAAATTCAAATCACACATCTTACAATACTAAGACACTCAGCAGTAAAAGGGTGTCTGCTGGTAAAAAATTCCAAACAATCCTAAAAGTACTTCACTACTAAAAGTGCTTTTAAAAAGAGCCGTTATTTTTCCCTCTATATTCAGTATTGTGTTTTCTGCGAACATGTAGTCTATTTAGATGGTTGTCGTGTGCACTTGAGTTGCTAAAGCGTTTTCAGTTGGGCATATGTCGAAAAGCAAAGAATTAGCCCTTTGAAAACCATCAGAACTGTCACACAAAAATAACATTTACCTATCTCACCAACTGACCAAACATAGGGCTTTTCCTTATGTATTATGTATTGTCGTGTTTTTTGTAGCATACTTGTGAAAACAGCCACCACTGTTGTAAATGATACTTTAAAGAGCATTATTTCATTTTTACAGTTGAAGGACAACCTGGACTGCCGTATATTACAGCTGTTTTACAATCAGCCAAAATTTTCTTAACAAACGTATGTTAAGAACAACTCCCATAGTGAAATTGAAGGAAAACAAATTGAAAATCCCCCTGCCATAGAGGAGCTAAAGAATCAACAATAAACGACTGCATGGATAGCTTGATGCACGAATGCATTGCGGACATGTTTGTCTCCAACCAAGAGAAAGTTCCAAAAAATCCCTTTTGTGCTTCTTATTATACAGTGACGTCAAAGACAGCCTTTTCTGCTGTTCATACATTCAGGGGTTATGGTTACACTAAACGACGTAGTTGTAGCCATACTGCCATCCAGATTTATTTTTTCCTTGCGAGCAGTCACAGGGTGTTTGTGCTGTCTGCCAACCGTTAGATGACCCCGCCCAAGTCTGTTAAGGGACCGTTTGACCGTTATAGAACGCGTCTTTTTGATTTTTTGGCACAGTTGGAAACGGTTGATTTTTATCCCTACCATTGTTTCCAAACATTATATAGGAATGTTTTGTGAACAACGGATAATAGCCGCTACTCGCATGTGTAGCAAAAGTGAGCGTACATACTCACCCTGGTCGTCCAGCCGTTGTCCGTTGCCCGTCTTTATCTGTCTGTACTGAACATTACCTTTGGATATTTCTCCAACGCTATGAAGTGAAGAAACACCAAATGTTGCAAAATGTTGTATGACCCCAAGAGCTCAAAAAAGATACTTGAGAACCTTGACCTTACCTTAAGGTCAAGGTCACAGGGAGAATGAATGTGGTCTAAAAACTGCAAAATTTCACATTGTGCCAGTTTTCTGGAAAACAAATTAAAAACAGCGGGCTTAGTTTTGTATGGTATACAAGAAAAAGAAAGCCTTATCTTCTGATACCATTTTGGTTGACCTCGCTTCAATGTCAAGGTCAGAGGAGCCCTTCAAAGTTGAATTGTAGACATATTTTGATGTGAGCTTGCCCCTTTAACTTTACTATGGACGATATCTCTTACAAACTTAAACACTGAGTGGGGCGTTTGTTAGAATTTCATAGTGAGCCACATCTGGTCACATATCGTTAGGGTCAAGGTCACATTGACCCCTATGAAAAATGTGACCAAGCCGGGTAAAGAAATCCATGTCTCTTGGTAAAAAATCTTAACAAAGCAAAGCCCATGCGACTCTCATGCTTGACCTTTGTCTTAAAGTGACCTTGACCTTCAGGTGACCTTGAAGGTGAAGGTCTAACAACTGAAGCTGGCAAGGACATTGTACACTATTAGAACTGGTTTACAGATTTTTCCTACCAAATTACACATGACCTTTGGCCAAGGTCAAGATCATCAAAGGTCACACATCACAAGGCTATCAATTCAAGACATAGGAAGCATAAACATACTTATTGGCACTTTCTACAAAGAGACATTGTCACTTTTAGTGATTCAATTGCCCGTTTCAGTCACATTTCATAAGGGGCAAAGTGACCTTGACCTTGATGATATGTGACTAAATGTGGCTCAATATCAGTATATAACATGTGCCCCACACAATTATGAAGTTTGAAAGATTTTTTTCATAGTTCAGGGTCAAGGTCACTTCAAAACATGTATACAATCCAACTTTGAAGGTCCCCTGTGACCTTGACCTTGAAGCAAGGTCAACCAAACTGGTATCAATAGATAGGGCTTGCTTTGACCTAAATAACACTTGTAGCTAAGGTCGTCATTCTCAATAACGTGGGAGAAAATTGTGAAAATGTGAAAATTTACTGTTTTTGAACAACATTATTTTATGTCCCCTGTGACCTTGACCTTGAAGCAAGTTGTGCGCAGTGAGTTGGTTTACGACATTCACCCTTCGCTGTTATAGACAGGCACTTAGTAAAACCAAGTATACAGAGCTGGATCCTCTATAACCAAGGGGTACCGTAGAAGAAGGCAAAAGAGAAAAGGCATTTCAATGCAAGAAAGCGTTAGGCCCGTAGGACTTGTCTTACAGCTGGTTCATAAAATATACATTGAAACATGCTAACTGTATCCTTTACATGACTTTCACCTTTATGTGACCTCGAAATTCAAGGTCAAACAATTGAAACTGTCAATAGCATCATTCGATACAAATTGTTTTACACATTTCTCTTACGAAAATACATATGACCTTGACCCAAAGTCAAGGGCCAAGGTCACTGAACATAAGACCAGTAATTCAACATAATTATACAAAGGATAATGGTGCTTTTTAACACTTTTTATCAAGACACATGGTCACTTTTAAATAGTGATTTCTTTACCCGTCTTGGTCACATTTTTGATAGGGGTCAATGTGACCTTGACACTGACGACATGTGGCCAGATGTGGATCACTATGAAATTCTAACAAAGGCCCACTCAGTGTTTAAGTTTGTAAGAGATATCGTCCATAGTAAAGTTAAAGGGGCAAGCTCACATCAAAATATGTCTACAATTCAACTTTGAAGGGCTCCTCTGACCTTGACATTGAAGCGAGGTCAACCAAAATGGTATCAGAAGATAAGGCTTTCTTTTTCTTGTATACCATACAAAACTAAGCCCGCTGTTTTTAATTTGTTTTCCAGAAAACTGGCACAATGTGAAATTTTGCAGTTTTTAGACCACATTCATTCTCCCTGTGACCTTGACCTTAAGGTAAGGTCAAGGTTCTCAAGTATCTTTTTTGAGCTCTTGGGGTCATACAACATTTTGCAACATTTGGTGTTTCTTCACTTCATAGCGTTGGAGAAATATCCAAAGGTAATGTTCAGTACAGACAGATAAAGACGGGCAACGGACAACGGCTGGACGACCAGGGTGAGTATGTACGCTCACTTTTGCTACACATGCGAGTAGCGGCTATTATCCGTTGTTCACAAAACATTCCTATATAATGTTTGGAAACAATGGTAGGGATAAAAATCAACCGTTTCCAACTGTGCCAAAAAATCAAAAAGACGCGTTCTATAACGGTCAAACGGTCCCTTAACAGACTTGGGCGGGGTCATCTAACGGTTGGCAGACAGCACAAACACCCTGTGACTGCTCGCAAGGAAAAAATAAATCTGGATGGCAGTATGGCTACAACTACGTCGTTTAGTGTAACCATAACCCCTGAATGTATGAACAGCAGAAAAGGCTGTCTTTGACGTCACTGTATAATAAGAAGCACAAAAGGGATTTTTTGGAACTTTCTCTTGGTTGGAGACAAACATGTCCGCAATGCATTCGTGCATCAAGCTATCCATGCAGTCGTTTATTGTTGATTCTTTAGCTCCTCTATGGCAGGGGGATTTTCAATTTGTTTTCCTTCAATTTCACTATGGGAGTTGTTCTTAACATACGTTTGTTAAGAAAATTTTGGCTGATTGTAAAACAGCTGTAATATACGGCAGTCCAGGTTGTCCTTCAACTGTAAAAATGAAATAATGCTCTTTAAAGTATCATTTACAACAGTGGTGGCTGTTTTCACAAGTATGCTACAAAAAACACGACAATACATAATACATAAGGAAAAGCCCTATGTTTGGTCAGTTGGTGAGATAGGTAAATGTTATTTTTGTGTGACAGTTCTGATGGTTTTCAAAGGGCTAATGCTTTGCTTTTCGACATATGCCCAACTGAAAACGCTTTAGCAACTCAAGTGCACACGACAACCATCTAAATAGACTACATGTTCGCAGAAAACACAATACTGAATATAGAGGGAAAAATAACGGCTCTTTTTAAAAGCACTTTTAGTAGTGAAGTACTTTTAGGATTGTTTGGAATTTTTTACCAGCAGACACCCTTTTACTGCTGAGTGTCTTAGTATTGTAAGATGTGTGATTTGAATTTTGGTTTAAAGGTGCCTTTGGTTTGAACACCCCTACCCCTACGAGGCAGAAATACAAAGAAATAGAAGGAAATTGAGCCTACTTGGAACCAGACTTTAGTATGTTCCCATGGGGGGATTCACGGTGCGAATGACACTGCGTCAGCTTTTTCATTTATCTTTAGTATTTTCTTCAACTTTAACTTTTAGGACCATGTATGAGGTTGTGGCAAGCTAAATACACAACACGACGACGTCTCGGAAAAATAGTAAGGATTATATAGGGAAAAACAACAGTGTCAGTTAAAGTCCGTTTTGAAGGTGTTAGTGGTTGGGGATTTTGAAAAGCATCAGACATCAGGCAGATACAATCCTTTCTGCGTGTTCTGGTGCAGAAAGAGTTTTCAGTTTATACATTGGGGTGACCAGTAGATACCGTTTTACAACCATACCCCCAAACGACATTTACAGAGCCCAAAGAAGGATTTGGGTCAATTTCAAAGCCATTTTTCCGTATGAAGCGCCAACTTTATATGAAAATGTGTTTAATAAACATCAAAGGACTGAGGTTGAACTTTCTGATAAGGGACATTTTAAACCTAGTCATTGTCACTTCAACGTTCCCTTCACTAAAGTGGCTAAGATGCCTGGACTATCTTACGGAGTCTCTGTACAAAGATATCGCAAACATAATGCTAGAACGGCAATGGGTTATCAACGGTAGACAAAGGAAATGCCGCGCACAAAGATCTTGATCTGGTAAGAATTTTTAATGAAATCTTGGTTTTCTGATGAAGTATCTATGTAGTGACATCGCAAACATAATGCTGGAACTGCAAAGGGTTATCCACGGTAGAAAAACGAAGGAAATTCAGCGCACGAATTTCTCAATCCTGCCATGGCGACAACCTCTCGATAGCGACCACCCACAACGACCACATCAAAAGATCTTATACAGGTCTTATAATCTATGCAATTCACCATTCTATGGCGACCACCTGTTAATAACGACCACTTTTGCTCGGTCCCTTGGGCGTTCGTTATGGACAGTTTCGACTGTATTTCAAGGAAGTTGTGGTTCTCTCACGACATCTCTGTGTGTAGTGACAACGCAAACATCATTAATGATTTAGCCTTCTGCACAATAGCGGTAATGACATCGTCAACAGTGACAAAAGAAGGATACGAATTTGAGATTCCACAAAGGCTGCCCGGGTAGGTAGTAGGCCTTGTTTACCTTCATCAACGGTTTGTTTGTTTGCTTGTTTGCTTAACGCCCAGTCGACCACGAAGAGCCATATCAGGGCGGTGCTGCTTTGACATATAACGTGCGCCACACACAAGACAGAAGTCGCAGCACAGGCTACATGTCTCACCCAGTCACATTATTCTGACACCGGACCAACCAGTCCTACCACTAACCCCATAATGCCAGACGCCAGGCGGAGCAACCACTAGATTGCCAATTTTAAAGTCTTAGGTATGACCCGGCCGGGGTTCGAACCCACGACCTCCCGATCACGGGGCGGACGCCTTACCACTAGGCCAACCGTGCCGGTTTCATCAACGGTGCAAATACAGGACCAACACAAATGTTGATAAAGAAAGAGATGAGATCACAAATGGACCACTACTGATGTGCAGAGCGTATCAAGTTCCAGGAAATTACGATCCCTTGACAAGGACAAAGTTCATCAGTGATGCTGATCCCATTAGTTACTTTATCCGCATTCAGGAAATATCGGGGCTTTCTGGTGAACTACAGGGCAAATATCAGAGGAGTTCGAGAATGACCGATGGTAAACTTCTGTGTGCATTGTGATGTGTACATTGACAACACAAACTCTGGCAGGAAAGATAGTAGAAGAGTTAGAGAAAGGCCGATGGTAGGCTTATGTACGGATTGTGATGTGTGCATTGACAGAACAAACTCTAGCGCACGACAGGGCAGATATTAAACGCGTTAAAGAAGGACCATAGGTAGGCTTCTGTATGTATTGTGATGTGTACATTGACAGCACAAACCCCGACGAAGGAAATTAAAGATCTAAGAAGCGTTAGAGAATGGCCGTTGGTAGCGTTTTCTATGTACATTGACAGCACAAAAGCTGGCGAACGACAGAAAAGATTATAACAGCGTCAGAGAATGGCTGTTGGTAGGCTGATGTGTGCATTGTGATGTGTACATCGACAGCACACACTATGGCTAATGACAAGAACGACATTTGAAGCGTTAGAGAGTGGCCGTTGGTAAGATTATCTGTATGCATAGTGCTATTTACATTGACAGCACAAAAGCTGGCGAACGACAGAAAAGATTCTAAAAGCGAGAGAATGGCTGTTGGTAGGCTAGCAAAAAGTTGACCTCCATACAGTTACAAGAAGTCACGGTCCTTTTATAAGAATAATGTTCATCAGCAATGTAAACCACATTCGTCACTTTTAGTGGGCAGCGAAAAAGAGGGAAGAGTATTAGACAATCATATAGATTGGTAATAAGTTGACCCCTCATATTAGTCTCTTATATTGGACGCCAAGAAAGATCGAAGAGAATTAGATATATACAGACTGGCAAACATTTGACCCTCCATATATACTTTGCAAGAAGCAACGGTACTGTTATAGGAATGATGTTCATCAGTCTTGCAAACCCCATTAATAACTTATAGTGGACACCGACAAATAAAAGGAAGAATATTAGATAATTATACAGACTGGCCTGGACCCTTCATTTTAGGCACTTATATTGGACGGCAAAAAAGATAAAAGAGTATTAGATAATCATACAGTCTTGCAAAAAGCGACCCCTTTATATTAGTCATTTATATTAGACTGCAAGAAAGATCGAAGAGAATTAGAAATACAGACTGAATAAAGTTGACCCTCCATGTAGTTACAAGAAGTCACGGTCCTTTTATAAGAATAATGTTCATCAGCAATCCAAACCACATTGGTCACTTTTAGTGGACAGCGGAAAAGAGGGAAGAGTATTAGATAATTATACAGACTGGCAAAAAGCGGCCCCTTCATATTACTCACTTCTATTGGACGGCAAGAAAGATCGAACGGAATTAGATATACAGACTGGCAAACATTTGACTCTCCATGTATACTTTGCAAGAAGCAACGGTACTTTAATAGGAATGATGTTCATCAGTCTTTCAAACCACATTAATTACTATAAGTGGACACCTAAAAAAGGGAAGAGTATTAGATAATTATACAGGCTGGTCAGAAGTGAACCCTTCATTTTAGTCACTTATATTGGACGGCAAAAAGATAGAAGAGTATTAGATAATCACTCAGTCTGGAAAAAAGCGACCCCTTTATATTAGTCACTTATATTGGACGGCAAAAAGATAGAAGAGTACTAGATATACATATTGGCAAAAAATGGACACTCCATATAGTTGCAAGAAGCCACGGTCCTTTTATAAGAATGATGTTCATCAGTCTTTCCAACCACATTAATTACTTATAGTGGACACCGAAAAAAAGATAAAGAGAGTATTAGATAATTGTACAGACTGGCCAAAAGTGGACCCTTCATTTTAGGCACTTATATTGGACGGCAAAAAGATAGAAGAGTATTAGATAATCATTCAGTCTGGCAAAAAGCGACCCCTTTATATTAGTCACTTATATTGGACGGCAAAAAGTCTGAAGAGTACTAGATATACATATTGGCAAAACATGGACACTCCATATAGTTGCAAGAAGCAACGGTCCGTTAAAAAGAATTTTATCCATCAGCAATGTAAATCACATTAGTCAAGTTTATAGTGGACAGCGAAAACGAGGGAAGAGCATTAGATAATTATACAGATTGGCAAAAAGTTGACCCTTCATATTAGTCTCTTATATTCGACGGCAAGACAGATCGAAGAGAATTAGATATACAGACTGGCAAAAAATTTACCTCTATACAGTTACAAGAAGCCACGGTCCTTTGGTAGGAATAATGTTCATCTGCCTGCAAACCACATTGGTCACTTTTAGTGGACAGCGGAAAAGAGGGAAGAATATTAGATAAGTATACAGACTGGCGAAAAGTGGACCCTTCATATTACTCACTTATATTGGACGGCAAGAATAATCGAAGAGTATTAAATATACAAACTGGAAAAAAGTTGACCCTCCATTCAGTTGTAAGGAGCAACGGTCCCTTTAGACGAATTTTGTTCATCAGCAACGTAAACCACATAACTTGTAGTGGACAGCAAGAAAGGAGAGAAGAGTATTATTCGATATACAGACTGGCAAAAAATTGACCCTTCACTAATATTGACCACAATCACATCTCGAGACTGCTAGAAGTGCAACGGCATTCTTCCTCGAAAGTGGAAACTCGGACTTACTCTCTCTGATGCCGCTGTTAATATTTGATATTGACATAAATGTCTACAGTGACAGGAGCAAGTCCAACGTGAAGATGAATTGTGACATTGGAGGATCACGATCATGTATCCAGTCGAGTCTGTATAGTGCGACCACCCAAGGGACCGGCCGAAAGGGGTCAATATAGACAAGGGGGTCGCAATGAAAAGGCTCTAGGATCCATTGGGGTGGTCGTTGGGGTGATGATGATGACGAAGACGAAGACGAAGACGATGACGATGATGATGATGATGATGATGATGATGATGATGATGATGATGACGACGATGACGACGACGATGATGAGGAGGACGACGACGACGACGATGATGACGACGACGACGACGACGACGATGATGATGATGATGATGATGATGATGATGATGATGATGATGATGATGATGATGATGATGATGATGACGACGAAAACAACAACGACGACAACAACAACGACGACGACAACAAAAACGACAGTGAAGAACACGACGACAGTGATCGACGACGTCTACGGTGTCTAGACAACAAATAATGACGCACCTGGTGATAGCGTTGATCAAATCTATTCCTGCTGGCAAGAGCCACCTTGGAAAATTACACTGTCTTCTCCAGTCGCGGAAGGAAATGACTTCACGCGTCTCAACACTAAATGTACTCGTCTTATCCGTAATCGGTAATTCCTCCTCCGTACGACAGAGGACACAAAGGTTAACCATTTCTTACCCAGGGAAATGAACAGCCCAGCGCACGGACACATCGACCTTCATCGCCTGTTCGATATTCTGTAAGGATAGGTTAATATTTTGCCACCAGGGGAATTATCTTGTTGCACTCCCCAGGGAAACGTATCGCTCTGCATGCACTTGCATCGAACGTCTCGTATTGACTTCCGCCAGGCGAGATGGGAATTCACTCAATTGTGTACTGACTGAGTTACAACAAGATCGGACACCCCCGCGAACAGTGCGAAGATCCCACCTCAAGGTCTTTCATACGATAACTACGACTGAATTCGAAGCTACCGGTCTTGTATACCTATTTACAAAAGAACTGAAAAGATTTTTATTTTCAGGCGAGAAAAGGTTGTGTTTTGGGTTTTTGTTAATAATCTGAGGTAAGATGTTTTTAAGAGAACAAATTCAGTCCAAGAACGTGCCTGGATGACGATTAACGCTTTCCATCTTCATTTTACATAACAACAGCTGTATTTTTTTTATTTTTTTTTATTTTTTTTTTTTTTTTTTTTTTTGCTTAACGCCCAGCCAACAACAGCTGTATAAAATAAAATAAAGATGCCAATGCAAACAGTGTGTGTCGCATTTAGCCCTACCCCTCCCCCTTTTCCCATCCCTCCCCTTACCCCCCCCCCCCCCCCCCCTCCCACCCCCTGATTGGTTTTGGTCTGGAGATGGATGTTTCATTTCCTCTGTTATCCCAATGCTGGGAAAGTCGGGTGGCTTCCTCCCAGTGGAAAGCTAGCAGCAACAAGAGTCGCGCTACCCATGTGTGCGCGTATTTAGATGTAATCAGCCACCTGAACTTATGGCAGAATGACCGAAGTCTTGTACGTGCCACTGTGGTAACGCGGGGATGGGACATGGATACCGATGATAGTATTGTTTTACGCCCTCACGCGGTGAAACCATTTGGGGCACGTTCCCGGGTGTTACCCCGACTTTAGATGAGATACACAGGTGAATGCGGGTTTAGGTGCAAACAGCCATCTGAACTTATGGCAGAATGACCGAGGTCTTTAAAATGCCACTGTGGTGACACGGGGGAGGGACATGGATACCGTCTCTGAGTCTGCACATAAAGTTGACCGGTGCCCCTTCTCGGCCCGGATTCGAACCCGTGACCCGCGGATCCAGTGCTCTACCCACTGAGCTACCGGGCCCCTTAGATGAGTACAGCTGTGTGTCAGGCGTGGTCAAAGGGGTGTTGTCGGTCCGGTCCAGTCCTGTCAGCGGGGCGTGAAGACCAGAGTGGACAGCAACTCGATTAGTCTGGTCCAATAATTAGCTGTTCTTGATTAGTGACTCTGACCAGCGTCAGCAACAACAGCGGACTGGCGTGGATTGGCTTTGGGGCCACGTCCCTTGGCGCTGACCGGTAAGCGGAGGTCATTGTGTTCCGGCCAAGAGGCTTTTGTTCGTGTTGTCTTTTGTTGGTTGTCTCCTTCATTGGCTGTGACTTCTAGAAGTCGCTGCGTTGGTCATTTTTCGGGAGTATTGCGATCTAAAAATGTGCTTCTTTTTTGTGGTTTTTGTTTGTTTGTTTGTTTGTTTTTGTGTGGGGTTTTTGACGGAATTTTGCACTGGATTTCATAGGGATTGTCAGCGATAGCAAGTGAATGAAAAGGCCTTTTTATGCTCAGTCAATGTTTAATTTTGTTTTGTTTTTGTTTTGTAGTATATGATTTTTTTTCATTTATCTTTTATTAATATTTTTTATAATTTTTTTTTATATTAATATTAATATTTTTTGTTTTATGCTCTTGGAGTGTGTTGCAGTTGTTAGGCAAATTGAGGTTGGAGCTGAACTAACTGCGTATGTTCTAAGAACGACGGCTTTCCAGCACTTTTCTGTAGCCGAGTGAAGTTTAGTTGAGTTGAGTTTTTACTCTTTTTTGTAATGACTGAGCATCTGGCTATGTTGTCTCAGCTTAACAGTTTCAGTGGAAAAGCCAAAACTGTCCTCTAATTGTTATGCTCCGGCATGCAAGCAAACTTCGTTGAATCCTCACTTTTGATGCAACGAAATTCGTCTGAAAGTCCCAACACGCTTTTCCCCAGTACTGATCGCTTGGTGCGATTATGCACATTACGCAAAGAAAAATCATCATACTGAATCATCTGTCCTTGTCAACAGATCAATCTCTCTCTGTCTCTGTCATTCTCTCTGTCTCTGTCTCTCTTTGTCTCTGTCTCTGTCTCTCTTTTCTCTCTATCTCTCTTTACTTCTGTCTCTGTCCCTCTCTCTATTTTCTGTCTCTCTTTCTCTCTTTCTCTGTCTGTCTGTCTGTCTGTCTCTCTCTCTCTCTCTCTCTCTCTCTCTATTTGTCTGACTCTCTCTGTCTCTCTTCCTCTGTCTCAATCACTCTATCTATGTTTCTCCCTTGTCTCTGTCTGTCTGTCTGTCTGTCTGTCTGTCTGTCTGTCTGTCTGTCTGTCTGTCTGTCTCTCTCTCTCTCCATCTCTCTCTCTCTCTTTGTCTCTCTCTCTCTCTCGTTCTCTCTCTCTCTCTCTCTCTCTCTCTCTCTCTCTCTCTCTCTCTCGTTCCCTCTCTCTCTCCCTCTCTCCCCACCTCCCCCTCTCTCGCCGTCTCTCAACTGAACTTGTCCAAAAAAAACTCTTCCCTTTTCCCTCAAGACTCTTACCATCACGTCACACCACACCCCCCTCATCCCCCCACTCCACCCAAGCCAACCCCGACCAAAAACTCTCAACCCCCCAGTTCCCCAAAAGGTGACAGTCCATATAACTGCAGCACGTGAAACATGTACAGTGGAACCCTTCTTTTTAGACCCTCCGATGTAAGACTTCCGCCTTTTTTAAGACTTTCATTTTTTTTAAGATTTGTTTTCACAACCTCTGTACATTTACCCCCATTTTAAGACTCCTTCCGTTATTTTCTCAGTCTTTAAAGAGGGGTACCACTGTATATATAGAGCGAAGCCCGCACACTGTCACCCTCGCCAGACCCGCAGCCGGATTTAAAGGGCTTACAGGCTGCCAGGGACAACTTTGATCAGCTAAGGCATATTTAATGAGGCGCTTGACAGTTTTCTCCTCTCCCCATGTTGACTGGGAGCCTCCGAAGCCAACGCTCGGAGACGTGTCCTCAAACAGGTTCGCACCCTACTGCAAATACGCTCTTAACACCGACTGAGGATGCTCAAGTGACAAGAAAAAATATGGGAGAGCGGGGGAGGGGAGGGGGAGGAAGGGAAAGGGTGTGTGTGTGTGGGTGGGTGGGGGTGGTGTGTAATAAAGAATAGAGAATGCTTCATGTCCTACAGGCTAAATATTTCGCCTCTTAAGGACTAGATATGGGTTATATGATAATTCGAGTTTTACGCTTTTGATGAGATACACAAGTGTATGCGTGTTTAGGTGGTATCAGCCATCTGCACTTATGGCAGAATGACCGAGGTCTTTGACTGTGGTGACACGGGGTTGGGACATGGCTACCGTCTCTGGGTCTGCACATAAAGTTAACCCGTGTCCGTCCCGGCCCGGAGTCGAACCTGCGACCTTAGGATCACAAGTCCAGTGCTCTACCATGTTACACTGAGCTAACAGGGCCCCATGAACCCCCCGCGGGTTAGGGGGAAGAATTTACCCGATGCTCCCCAGCATGTCGTAAGAGGCGACTAACGGATTGTGTTTCTCTTTTTACCCTTATTAAGTGTTTCTTGTATAGAATATAGTCCATTTTTGTAAAATTTTTAGTCAAGCAGTATGTAAGAAATGTCAAGTCCTGTGTACTGGAAACTTGCATTCTCCCAGAAAGGTAATACATTGTACTATATACGTTGCAAGCCCCTGGAGCAATTTTTTCATTAGTGCTTTTGTGAACAAGAAACAATTGACAAGTGGCTCTATCCCATCTCCCCCCTTTCCCCGTCGCGATATAACCTTCGTGGTTGAAAACGACGTTAAACACCAAATAAAGAAAGAAAAAAAGGGCCCAATGAGTATGTTTGTGGAAAAACTAGTCTTAAAGGTGGAGTCTTAAAATGGAGGGTCTTAAAATGGAGGGTCTTAAAATGGAGGGTCTTAAAATGGAGGGTCTTAAAATGGAGGGTCTTAAAATGGAGGGTCTTAAAATGGAGGGTCTTAAAATGGAGGGTCTTAAAATGGAGGGTCTTAAAATGGAGGGTCTTAAAATGGAGGGTCTTAAAATGGAGGGTCTTAAAATGGAGGGTCTTAAAATGGAGGGTCTTAAAATGGATGGTCTTAACATGTGGGTTCCACTGTGTTGGCTTCTGATCATTGCTAGTGATATAAGACTTTCACGAAGACCCTCAATAACATGCAATGTCCTTTTTTGCCCTGAACCTGGCCAATGAGAAGAAGCTAGCCATCAGTGTACTTAACTTAGTGACTCAGAATACTGTCGTTTATCACAGAAAGGATCAACATTGTCTACAAAGTTTAAAAAAAAAAATAAAAAAAAAAACAGAAATCGGTACTCACCAACACAAAGACACCACAGACAAAGACAAAGACACCACAGACAAAGACAAAGACACCAAAGACAAAGACACCAAAGACAAAGACACCACAGACAAAGACACCACAGACAAAGACAAAGACACCAAACACAAAGACACCAAAGACAAAGACACCAAAGACAAAGACAAAGACACCACAGACAAAGACACCACAGACAAAGACACCACAGACAAAGACAAAGACACCAAAGACAAAGACACCACAGACAAAGACACCACAGACAAAGACACCACAGACAAAGACAAAGACACCAAAGACAAAGACACCACAGACAAAGACACCACAGACAAAGACAAAGACACCACAGACAAAGACACCACAGACAAAGACACCACAGACAAAGACAAAGACACCAAAGACAAAGACACCAAACACAAAGACACCACAGACAAAGACAAAGACACCAAAGACAAAGACACCACAGACAAAGACACCACAGACAAAGACAAAGACACCAAAGACAAAGACACCACAGACAAAGACAAAGACACCAAAGACAAAGACACCACAGACAAAGACAAAGACACCAAAGACAAAGACACCACAGACAAAGACAAATTATTGTGGGAAGCAAGTGTAAATGGCATGATGGACAAACTTCAGAACTTCTACAAAAACAACAAGAGCAACATCAAAAAGAAACAATAAAGGTAAAAAAAAAAAAAAAAAAAAGGAAACAAAGGCAAAACAACTCGGGGTTGAAGCAGCCTGCATGCAACTGAGGTAAAAAAAAAAAAACCCAGAAGAAATAAAAATATAAAATAAAATAAAGGTAAAGGTAGTTTCATAACCGTGTTTGGTCGTAAAGGCGCAATGTGTTAGAGATCTCAATTTGTCTAGGGCCAGCTTTATGAGGTCGGTGCCCATCTTCTTTATCTCGCTGACTTCGCCTTCTTTTCCCCTGAATAGGGTCAGGTACTCATTTCCATCTGGGTGGACTGGAGAACGCTCGCAAAATTCGGGTACATGTATTTGTATTTTCCCTGAGTTGGAATCGAACTCCGACCGCAAGCGTCAGAGGCAAGCGCTCTAACCACTATGCCACTCCGGCTTTAAAAAAAAAAATTAACAAATTTTAAAGCTCCAAAGGATTCGCTGCAAATCCCAATATTTTGCTTGGTGTTTTTGCTGTTGTTGTTTAATCTCAGTTATTTGTATGCTCGTTACATTTTTGCTCATTTGTTTTAGAATGAAATTGAAAAGCGACTGGAGCCAACTGCTGGGACTGGCGCTATAGAAATGCTATTTATTATTATTACTATTATTAGGAAGACAAAACTGCGGCAGCTGTTTTCTCAACCTCCTCAGAACAATTGTTTGTTTGTTTGTTTGTTTGTTTGTTTGCTTAACGCCCAGCCGACCACGAAGGGCCATATCAGGGCGGTGCTGCTTTGACATATAACGTGCGCCACACACAAGACAGAAGTCGCAGCACAGGCTTCATGTCTCACCCAGTCACATTATTCTGACACCGGACCAACCAGTCCTAGCACTAACCCCATAATGCCAGACGCCAGGCGGAGCAGCCACTAGATTCCCAATTTTAAAGTCTTAGGTATGACCCGGCCGGGGTTCGAACCCACGACCTCCCGATCACGGGGCGGACGCCTTACCACTAGGCCAACCGTGCCGGTCCACAGAACAATATCAATCGTCTTTCTACTAAAATAAGAAATGTATCGCGCGTAGGATGAGGAGGGATTTAAGCGCGATATAAATCAACTAGCCAACGTAAACAAACAATAAATAAAAATACATAGATGTGTAGTCTGGTGAGATGGGGAATGGTGAGGAGGAGCTATCTATATATAAATATATATATACGACTTGTGTCTGTGTGTCTGTGTGTCTGTTCGCGATGCGCGGCTAAGGTTCTCGATGGATCTGTTTCAAATTTGGTGGCCATATTCAGGTACACCCGGGACACAACCTGGTCGATGAGATATTTCAACACGTGCTCTCAGCGCGCAGCGCTGAACCGATTTTGGTTTTTTTGTTGTCTGGATCCACTACCAGTAACTCTTCCTTATCTTCTCCAGTGTTTTCAGCGTTTATCTCCCTTCCTTCGTGTGGCGTCAATCCATATTCCCGTTTCTATTTTTAGAAGGTCACTGTCGACAACGCTCAATCCATATTCCCGTTATACTATGTTTACTCTTCTCCAGTGTTTTGCGCGTTTATCTCCCTTCCTTCGTGCGGTGCGGCCGGCGTACACCCAGCAAAGCCGGGTGCCCGGCGCAGCCGGGTATTCGGCTCGACTTCTTCCCGGCGAAGCCGTACCCGGCGAAGCGGGTATTCATCTAGTCTCAGATACATGCGCATGTTGCCATTCTAACGGTTTCACTCTTATCGCAAGAACACTTGCACCACACAAACAAGCCAACGCGTAAAGGCACACTCTTTCGCGTGTAATCGATTTGACTCTTCATCTCAGAACTATTCAGTTGTTTACATAAGATAAGGTCATCGCACCACTTGGAAATAGTCTAAATCCAACAGCTTGAGAGCTTTTTGTGTTGAGTTGGAATATTTTTATAAATTAATTTCGTTACACTTTCTCCCCCACCTATGTTGACCAATTTTTTTTTATCCGAGACCAGCTGTGCTGCAGCAGGTCACTCAGAATTGTAGCAGCTGTGTAGAAACTGTGTATCAACACGCTGGAATGCAGGTGTTAGATCGACGTTACAGGAAGCGACTGAAGCTGACAGTCTGAGTGAATATATCCGTACCTGGTCAGATAGAGCCAAATGAGTGGGTACGGATATATATCCGTACCTCGGAGACAAAGAGTTAAAAGCCACCAGGTGCTGTTTTAAAAATTAAATCTTGAAGAGATGCTCATGCTGCAAACACAACAGCCAGACCATTGATTGTAGGTATGTGTCCAAGGGGTGGTATTGCATTATCTTGTGTAAAAGCAACGTCAGCTCGGAGATAATGAGCCAAATCAATTACATGGGAACGAGTGTGCCTTTAACAGTGCTCGGGACCTCGAAAACAGAAACTAGGACTATCTTCTTCTTCTTCTTCTTCTTCTTCTTCTGCGTTCGTGGGCTGAAACTCCCACGTACACTCGTGTTTTTGTACGAGTGAAATTTTACGTGTATGACTGTTTTTACCCCGCCATTCAGGCAGCATACGCCGATTTCGGGGGAGACATGCAGGGTATTTTCATGTTTCTATAACCCACAGAACTCTGACATGGATTACAGGATCTTTTCCGTGCGCACTTGGTCTTGTGCTTGCGTGTACACACGAAGGGGGTTAAGCCACTAGCAGGTCTGCACATAAGTTGACCTGGGAGATCGGAAAAAAATCTCCACTCTTAACTCACCAGGCGGCAGCGACCGGGATTCGAACTCACGATCTCCCGATTAGGAGGCCGACGTCTTAGAGGGCCGTCACACACGCGACTCAATCGCGCGATTTACCCTGTCACACGGGCGACTCAGTCACGGAAAATAGCTACGACAAGTCTGCGACTCAGTCTCATGCGATTCCCTCGTAGCTTTGAGCTTTGGAACTTGTTCTATTCCTGCGACCCAGTCGTCAGTCAATCGCAGGGGCAGAGCCAATCAGAACGCGTCGTTGCAGCCTTCACGCAGTGACGTAAAATAATGGCGGACAGTGGCGGACTGCGTCTCTTCGTCGATTCAAAACTTTTTGGAAGAACAGTTTCTTACTCAGATATAAAGGAGACGTTTTAGGCGTGTACAGCGGTCGGGAAACATTAATTGCAACTGTCTGGGAACTTTATTTCTCGCAAAGGCGTAAGGTATTTTTCAGAAAGGTAGAGCGATGTTCGAACATTAGCGTCTGCTCTCGCAAAGCGCGTTTGCCGTGTTCACAGGCTGTGACACGTCACTTCCGCCCCGCTCGCGTGGAGTTATCGTTCGGCAATCGTTCGTCTATCGTTCACCGTGTGACGGGTCAATGGCCTACGATGTGATGTGCGATCGGCCTAAGACTGAATCGCGCGATTGAATCTCAACGATTGAGTCGTGCGTGTGACTGATGCTTTACCACCACGCCACTGCGCCCGTCGCTAGGACTATCGATATCCGAAGGTGACAGAAACGCGACCACGACGAAAATAGGAAGCGAAGGCCGGGAGGGAAAAAAACAACTTTCGGAGGAAAAGGCAGAGGGGCGGGGATGTGCTACGGGGGCAGGGGGTGGTCAGGGATGGGGGAAGAGGGTGTTCTATGCTTGTGGATGGCAAACGGTGTGTTACATACCAGAAAGGGCTGAGGCATAATGTTGAAGATAGTGACGGACGACAGGTAGAAATTTTAGGAGGAAAACAGAGTGAGGGGGGGGGGGGGGGAGGTGAAAAGGGGGATAGATGTAGGTAAGTTGGTTGAAGCAAACGGTATGCTAATACCAGAAAGGGCTGAGGCATAATGCTGAAGATGGTGACGGACGACAGGTAAAAACCTTCGGAGGAAAACAGAGTGAAGGGGGTTTTCTGGGAGAGAGTGGGAGGTTGGAAGCGGGATGGATAGAGGTATACTGGTTGAAGGAAGCCAGTGTGCAAATACCAGAAAGGGCTGAGGCATAATCTTGAAGATACGGACGACAGGTACATATTTTCGGAAAAAAAGGCAGAGAGAGCGGGGGGGGGGGGGGGGGGTGTTATATGAGAGATGGGTGGGGGATGGGGGGGGGGGGTAAAAAAAGGAATGAATGGAGGTATGCTGGTTGAGGCAAACGTTGTGCAAATACATGTACCAAAACATGGCTGAGGCATACATTTGAAGATACGCACGACAGGTAAAAAAATTCGGAGAAAAGGTCAGAGAGAGGGGGATGTTCTAGGAGAGGGTGCGGGTAAGAAGCGGGATGGATGTCCAGAGGTATGCTGGTTGAATA
>NC_090250.1:8972502-8997502 GCF_037325665.1 Littorina saxatilis | reverse complement strand
TGTGTCTGTCTGTCTCTGTGTGTCTCTCTGTCTCTGTCTGTCTGTCTGTCTGTCTGTCTGTCTGTCTGTCTGTCTCTCTCTCTCTCTCTCTCTCTCTCTCTCTCTCTCTCTCTCTCTCTCTCTCTCTCTCTCTCTCTATGAACTTACGAATAAAAAGGCTGCCAGTCATCCGAGTTGTATCAAGGACATATCTCCCGATGATTTAAACACACATTTTTCCAAAATTGCTGAAAATGTGATTAAAAATGACAAGTCCAAATTAAATGATTTGAAAGTTTTAGAAGAATTTTGCACATCAAAACAAATTTCATGTCAAGCAAAAATTCCCCTTCTTACAGTACCTGAAGTTTTTCACGCACTTACACACCTCAAGCAAACAGGCACCCGGGGGCTCGATGGGCTTGATGGTAGGATTCTTAAATTGTCAGCCCCCGTAATTTCTGAAACACTTACCTACATTTACAATCTCTGTTTAGACAAAAAATATTTTCCAGTCGCCCTGAAACAGGCTAAAGTCATTCCTCTGTTTAAATCAGGTGACAAAAGAGACCCCTCAAATTATAGGCCAATTTCCATTTTGTCTGTGTTATCAAAACCACTGGAAAAGCATATCAACAAACACATCCTAACACATTTCAACCAAAACAACTTATTCCATCCTAAACAATCAGGATTTAGAGCTAAGCATTCCTGCCACACTGCCTTAATCTCTCTTGTTGATCAGTGGTTGGACAAAATAAACGATAATGAATTCTGTGGTGCCATTTTCGTAGACTTTGCAAAAGCCTTTGATGTAATTGATCACACATTATTGCTTAGAAAATTCGGTTTGTATGGCGTCGGATATGATACTATCAATCTTGTTAGTTCATTCCTCTCTGACAGACAACAGACAGTTCTTACAAACACTAGAGCATCGAGCATGCAAGCTGTAGATTACGGTGTACCACAAGGATCGGTATTAGGACCTCTGCTCTTCTCAATATATGTTAATGACCTCCCCCTTTATATTCAACATTTATGTGAACTTTTTGCAGATGATACCACAATTCACTCCAGTAACAAAAATTTAACTCGCTTATCAGAATCCCTCCAAGGAAGTCTAAACCAGCTGACAGAATGGACTGACCTAAATCACATGTCTCTTAACCCAAAGAAAACCAAATATATGATAATTACAACTAGACAAAAACGACAGAATTTTACCTCAACTGGTCCCGATTTAATGATTGACGGCAATATAGTGGAAAAAGTCGACCATCACAAAGTTCTAGGTGTCCACATCGATAACAACCTGTCTTGGTCAACTCACATTGAACAACTTAGTAAATTAGTGTCAAAGAAAGTGTACCTCTTATCTAGAATTAAACACTTCCTTAATTGTCAAGCCAGGAAGTTATTTTTCACTGCTCATATTCAGTCTCTTATTGATTACGCATCCACTCTATGGGACTCTGCAAGTGATAATTCCCTAAAGCTACTCAGCAGATTACACAAAAGAGCGCTAAAAGTAGTATTACTCAAACAGACTACTCTCACCGACTCAGACTACATCAACATAGGGGTCCTACCTCTAAAGTCAAGAATGAATTACAACAAAGGAATAATGATGCATAAAATTATGACAGAAAATGCACCCGAAACCATTTGCTCAAAGTTCTCTTTGAAGAATTCGCACCACTTTATAAAACTAAACACTCCTCTTCCTAGGATAGACCTATTTAAATCAAGTCTTGTTTATTCAGGAAGCAGCCTCTGGAACGCTCTTCCGGACGCCCTGCGGCAATCCACCAACACGGATTCTTTTAGAACCAACTATTCTTTCCATTTAATGAACTCTATGAACAAATAAACTTGATTGGTTGGTATGTTTTCTTTGTATACAGTTGTTCATTATCGGAATTATGGTTTATTGTGACAAAATCACGAAGATTTGGCTCTGTAATACATTGTTTTGCTGAGCTAATGTATTGTTGGGTTACTTTCCGTTTATCTTCATTGCTTTACACCCAATTTTGAACACTACCTTATGATCTACAATGCTTCTACATAATGCGCTTCATGTACATAAACTTATATGTTCTACCATTAATGTTTTTATGTAACCTTTTTCTAGTCATAGTTATAGTAAAATAGTTTAGTCCCTCTTTAGGGCGAGGGCCAGATGCAAAAAAGCATATCTATGCTTATTCTTGTCACCCTCGAAAAATAAAGATTTGTCATTGTCATTGTCATTGTCTCTCTCTCTCTCTCTCTCTCTCTCTCTCTCTCTCTCTCTCTCTCTCTCTCTCTCTCTCTCTCTCTCTCTCTCTCTCTCTCTCTCTCTCTCTCTCCGTCTTATAAAATCGCTGCTCACATTTCGTTTCGTTCAAAAAGGAACTTTCACAAGAACAGTTATCGGACCCATACAATTCCAAATAACACAGATTCACCATGATGTGTGATGGTGTAGATCGAGTTACGAATTTCGAATGTTAATTTTCGTAAAGATCACTTCCCCTAGCCCTTCTATGCTTTATGGGATAACAAAAACCTTAAGCATTAAGTCACTCTGAGTTTCTCTCTCTCTCTCAAACACACACACACACACACACACACACACACACACACATACACACACACACACACACACATACACTCGTCCCCACCCTCGACCCATCCATCCCATCCATCCTACTCCATCACCCCCCAACCCCTGTTCTCACTCCCCCCAACCCCCCCCCCCCCCCCCAACACCCCCAAACTCTCTCCCAGACGGCATTGGTCAAAGTCATTGGCTTTAACCTAATATGCATTGGGGACCTGGCGAGGCGATATTTCATCGGCCAGCGGGTAGTAATATCACGAGCCGATTAATCACAAGAGTGCCTCTGCCTCCGTCGATTTCAGCGCCCGCTGTTTTAAGGGGAAAGAGACCCGCCCTTGCTAACTTCGTATCGATTATTCATTAATTTTGTAAGTTTGGGGAATTTTTTTTGAGGTTGTGAGTGTAAGGTCTTACTCGGTGAAGCTCTTTGTTTCTATTGCTATCTGCCTGTCTTACTCTCTACCGTCTCTCTCTCTCCCTCCCCCCTCTCTCTCTCTCTCTCCCTCTCTCTCTCTCTCTCTCTCTCTCTCTCTCTCTCTCTCTCTCTCTCTCTCTCCCTTCGTCTTTCTGTCTCTGTCTCTCTGTCTCTCTGTCTCTCTTTCTATTTCTATCTCTCTCTCTCTCTCCCTCCCCCCTCTCTCTCTCTCTCTCTCTCTCTCTCTCTCTCTCTCTCTCTCTCTCTCTCTCTCCCTTCGTCTTTCTGTCTCTGTCTCTCTGTCTCTCTGTCTCTCTTTCTATTTCTATCTCTCTCTATTTCCATCCTTCTCTAACTCGGTCTCTCGGTCTCTGTCTCTCTGTGTCTCTCTCTCCTACTCCCAACATTGTGACTACAGGTTTGCAATAAGAACCCTGCACAAAAGCAGCAGAATATCGCCGCATCATTCCCCATAGATGACTGTGGCCGATGTCCTGAAGAGAACAGACTTTGTTTAACGTCCCCACACCGATAACCTGATATACACTCAGGACTGGACCTCCTGTCGGTCAAGCAGACAGTCAAGGGGGGATGGGTTATTTTGTTAGTTAGCGGCTTCTCCGCGTGCATGCAGCTGACCAACTCAAAGTGGAGGGAAGGGGGGGGGCATATCAGGGGGTTATACGCCCTGTGGACTAGCCGACAGGATCCTGCCCCTTTAAAAAAAAGCAGAATATCGACGCATCATCCCCCATAGATAGCTGTGGCCGATGTCCTGAAGAGAAGAGACTTTGCTCAACGTCCCCAAACCGATAACCTGATACGCCCTGAGGACAGTACGTCCTGCCGGTCAAGGGGAAATGGGTTATTTGGTTAGTTAGTGGCTGGTCCACATGCACGCAGCTGACCAGCTCAAAGCGGAGGGAAGGGGTAGGGTTATGAACAGAAAAGAGGGGAGGGGGAGGGGGGGTCCTGGAAGAGGTAAAGACAGGACGTCTTCCTTAAAACAGACGACGAACGAGCAACTCCACTGTCATAAAACATTCCATTGCGAGAAGAAGAAAAAACCTGTTGTTCCAGACACTACAACCCCTGGCACACACACAAAACTGTTGTTCCAGACACTACAACCCCTGGCACACACACAACACTGTTGTTCCAGACACTACAACCCCTGGCACACACACAAAACTGTTGTTCCAGACACTACAACCCCTGGCACACACACAAAACTGTTGTTCCAGACACTACAACCCCTGGCACACACACAAAACTGTTGTTCCAGACACTACAACCCCTGGCACACACACAAAACTGTTGTTCCAGACACTACAACCCCTGGCACACACACAAAACTGTTGTTCCAGACACTACAACCCCTGGCACACACACAAAACTGTTGTTCCAGACACTACAACCCCTGGCACACACACAAAACTGTTGTTCCAGACACTACAACCCCTGGCACACACACAACACACCATGCTTACACAAGAGTATGCATTGAGGTGAGCATTGAGGTGAGCATTGAGGTGAGCATTGAGGTGAGCATTGAGGTGAGCATTGGGGTGAGCATTGAGGTGAGCATTGAGGTGAGCATTGAGGTGAGCATTGAGGTGAGCATTGAGGTGAGCATTGAGGTGAGCATTGAGGTGAGCATTGAGGTGAGCATTGAGGTGAGCATTGAGGTGAGCATTGAGGTGAGCATTGAGGTGAGCATTGGGGTGAGCATTGAGGTGAGCATTGAACGAGAAGAAAAAAAGAGAGGAAGAGGGAGAGGGGGGGGGATAAATAATGCACTATGAAAATGTTAATTACAAAAGAAATCAGACATTTACGATTTTGGGGTCAGCATGACATGGGATCTGAAAGAGTGGTTGCCAAATATATGCCAGAATTCTGATGTTACTAAGCACGATGCCCTTTGAAAAATACACCATGTTTCGCCATAACTGTCCGAGACAACATATGTCGTGATTCGAATTTCAGTTAAACAGTCAAACCTGTCTGTTACGACCAGCTAAGGGAGCGACCAATAGGGGTCGCAATTGACAGGTGGTCGCTGTGGAATTGTGAATTAGAAGAAAACTCTTCTGCAATACTTGGGAGTGGTCGCTGGGGGCAGGTGATCGCCTCGGAGAGGTGGTCGCAACGACAGGTTCGACTGTGCCACAAAAAGGTTCTATCAAACCGCTGCACTGTTCATATTTCAAAAATCAGGCCTTTGTTTGCCCAAAATCAAACATGACACAAATAGCAGGGTTAATAATTGAATCTTGTTACAGAAGCCATAATTCAAACGCGCTGTGACAAAAGATCATTTTGCAACTGTCACATGATATTCTCTTTGAAAACAAGAGAGCGTAGGATAATTATTTTTGTGGACGGATTAATGTCAAACTGAAAATTAATTCGGGGCTAAAAAAAAAAAGAGGGATACCGAAAAAGGTCACAATTTCGAGAGAAAACTGACGCTTGTGGAAAGAACCCCCCCTCTCTCTCTCTCTCTCTCTCTCTCTCTCTCTCTCTCTCTCTCTCTCTCTCTCTCTCTCTCTCTCTCTCTCTCTCTCTCTCTCTCTCTCTCTCTCTCTCTCTCTCTCTCTCTCTCTCTCTCTCTCTCTCTCTCTCTCTCTCTCTCTCTCTCTCTCTCTCTCTCTCTCTTCTGCTGAAAATGACTTCAGATTGCAATCAAAATGAAACTGAGTGTTTGTTTTGACAAGTCAGAAATTGATCATCAAATGTTTTGAAATCCAAACCTGCAATTGAAAAAGTACATTCAAAATAATAATCTGGCAGGCATCAGAAGTTAAAAAATAACCAATAATCTAACAAAAGAACATTATGGTGTGAAGGCATACTTACACCAAATCATGCGAAGAAAACGGTGACATCTGCTATTGTCATTCGATATTCTCTTTGAAAACAAGACAGCTAGGATGGTGATTCTTGCCAAAGGATAGTCAAAGGGAAAGATAATTCAATACACACTAAAAATGGGACACTGGAAAAGGTCACACACCACGAGAATGACTGTCTAATGTAGAACAAATCAACTTTCTTGCACTTTACTTTTGACGAGAGGGGAAAATGAATTGTTAAATTTGTCTGTCTGTCCGTTTGTCTGTCTGTCCGTCTGTTCGTCTGTCGGTCTGTTTGTGTGTCTGTCTGTGTGTCTGTGTGTCTGTCTGTATGTGTGTCTGTCTGTATGTGTGTCTGTCTGTCTGTCTGTCTGTCTGTCTATTTGTCTGTCTGTCTGTGCCCATTGCATGAACTTTCGTTCTTCTGACAAAGTTAACACTAGAGAGCGAGAGAGTGACGGAGGAAAGCGGGTGTGGTGGAGGGGGGTGGGGGTGGGGGGGGAGGGGGGGGACACAGCCACTCAGAAATGTATTAGTCTCAACAACAAACTATCGCTACATGCCTTTTTTCTTTCTTTTTTGCTGATCCTAAATGGGGAAAAAATCGGCCGTAAAAAGAACAAAAATGCAAGCATAAAAAGCAAAACTCAATTCTGGAAAGTGTTTCCCCAGCCGATCGACTTCGTTTCTGTATGACATATTACGCTCACACCTTTTTCTATCTTTGTTTTCACTTTTTTTTTCTCCAGCTTCACTCCCCTTTTTATAATTTTGGGTTTTGTGATTGCCTTTGAGAAACAAACGTGACGACACACATATGACTTCAGCATCACACGTTCAGCCCGATGCGCGTCAATGTCTGGCATGCAGATGAATGATTTTTTTTTTTTTTTTTTTTTTTTTGCTTAACGCCCAGCCGACTACGAAGGGCGGTAGATGAATGATGCTCTGCTAGGAACGTCAATCACCATTGCCAGAGAGTTTGGCCTGATGATTCTCGCAGCTGCATAATGATGGCATTATGGTAATGAGGAACCTAACGCAGATTGTTGTATGTATGCATTGCAAGCAGATTTCCATCTTTCGTGACGAGCTGGGTTTGAAGTGTACGCTGCTGATCTAATTTCCTCTTCTTACTTCTTTTTTTACTTCTTTCTTTTTTTTTCTTCTTTTTGTTGTTGGGGGGGGGGGGTAAAACATCATATTGCGTCACACGTTTGTCTTTTTGTCTGTCTGTCATCGGTTTGTCGAGCTGTACTTATCCTACATACGTGAGAGATACCACCCATGTTATAACTAAACCATGTACTCACACGTGTGTATATCATGTCAGGGCCGGACCCAGGGGGGGGGGGGGGGGGGGGTTCCAGGGGTTCCGGAACCTCACCCCTGGAAAAAGCATGTACCTTGCTTTGACTTTTACTAGTTTTAGCACCAAAACAATGCTGCTCCTAATCCTCAAAACAAGGCCCAGAATGCACCAGATTGCACAGATTTTAACCGCTTCGCCACTTCGCTGATTTCCCCCCCCCCCCCCCCCCCAAAAAAAAAAAGGAGGAACCCCCCCTTACAACTCATTTGGTCCGGCCCTGCATGTAAACGAGGTCGTGTTCCACTACAGTCTGGCAGGGACCTAATTTTCCGTATGTCCATCTGTTTGTACGTCTGTCCATCCGCTCGTCTTTCGATTTTCTGTCGGCATCCCTTTCTGTCTGTCTTCTCTACCTTCCGATACAGAGTTTAGCCTCAACTGCGCTTGCATGTGAAAAACAGTTCTACCCTTTTGGAGAAAAATGTCTGCTTCCTCTTTCTTTGGAACTTTGTTTTCCACAAGTCGTCTATTTTTCTATTTTCATCCTCAATCTCTTAAACCAGGATGCTGATCCTACACAACCACAAATAAGCAAAATCTGTTTCTTCCCCCCATTTCATTTGCTTATCCTGTCTCTTTGAAGTCAATGTTTGGTTGCGACTAAATCCTTTTGTCTCGTATGGGCTGGTTCCTTTTCTGATTGTCTGTTCTTTCAGCTTCTGTCGTCCGTTCCAACGCCCCCCCCCCCCCCATCCCCCCCCCCCTCCTCTCTACTGAACTTTCTTAGAATGTTCTTTGTGTGTGTGTGTGTGTGTGTGTGTGTGTGTGTGTGTGTGTGTGTGTGTGTGTGTGTGTGTGTGTGTGTGTGTCGGTGTGTGTGTCGGTGTGTGTCGGTGTGTGTCGGTGTGTGTCGGTGTGTGTGTCGGTGTGTGTCGGTGTGTGTCGGTGTGTGTCGGTGTGTGTGTCGGTGTGTGTGTCGGTGTGTGTCGGTGTGTGTCGGTGTGTGTCGGTGTGTGTCTGCCTGTGTCGGTGTGTGTCGGTGTGTGTGTCCCAAGTTGACTTTATTAGTATGGCTTCACACTGATCGATCTATACCCCCCTCTCTCTGCATCTCTTCTCTCCGTGTCTCTGCCTTTTTTCATTTAGTCAAGTTTTGACTAAATGTTTTAACATAGACGGGGAATCGAGACGAGGGTCGTGGTGTATGTATGTATTGTGTGTGCGTGTGTGTGTGTGTGTGTGTGTAGAGCGATTCAGACTAAACTACTGGACTGATCTTTATGAAATTTGACATGAGAGTTTCTGGGAATGATATCCCTGGACGTTTTTTTCATTTTTTCGATAAATACCTTTGCTGACGTCATATCCGGCTTTTTGTAAAAGTTGAGGCGGCACTGTCACACCCTCATTTTTCAATCAAATAGATTGAAATTTTGGCCAAGCAATCTTCGACGAAGGCCGGACTTTGGTATTGCATTTCAGCTTGGAGGCTTAACAATTAATTAATGACCTTGGTCATTAGAAATCTGAAAATTGTAATTAAAATTATTTGTTTACAAAACAATCCAAAATTATGTTCATCTTATTCTTCATCATTTTCTAATTCCAAAAACATATAAATATGTTATATTTGGATTAAAAACAAGCTCTGAAAATTAAAAATATAAAAATTATGATCAAAATAACATGTCCGAAATCGATTTAAAAACAATTTCATCTTATTCCTTGTCGGTTCCTGATTCCAAAAACATATAGATATGATATGTTTGGATTAAAAACACGCTCAGAAACTTAAAACGAAGAGAGGTACAGAAAAGCGTGCTGATCCCGCTCAGCGCGACCATTACCGCACTATTCTGGCTTGTCGATTTCACTGCCTTTGCCACGAGCGGTGGACTGACGAAACTACGAGTACGCGGTCTTGGTGAAAAAATGCGGTGCGTACAGTTTTATACTGTGAGTTCGACAGCTTGACTAAATGTAGTAATTTCGCCTTACGCGACTTGTTTTCTCTCTTTTTAAATTTAGTCAAGTTTTTTTCTCTCTCCTTGTCTCTCTCTTTGTCTCTCTCTGTCTCTGTCTCTGTTCGTCTGTGTGTCTGTCTGTCTCTGTCTCTCTCCCTCTCTCTCTCTCTCTCTCTCTCTCTCTCTCTCTCTCTCTCTCTCTCTCTCTCTCTCTTTCTTTCTTTCTTTCTCTCTCTGTTTTTACCTCTGTCTGTGTGTCTGTGTCTCTGTCTTTCTCTTTCTCTGTTTTTTTTCTCTGCCTCTCTTCCCCTCGCTCTCTCTCGCTCTCTCTCTCTCTCTCTCTCTCTCTCTCTCTCTCTCTCTCTCTCTCTTTTATTTCTCTCTTGACAAGCCCTCCCGCCCACCCCAGTTGTCCCTTGTTTCCAATCTCACCTTTGCTCCCCTTGCACCTTACCCATCCCTCTCCCTTCTTACTCACCCTCCCCACCCCCATCCCCACACCCCCCCCCCCTCCCGTCACCCCCCTCTCCCATTCAGCCACACATGTGTTTTGTGACGGCGGTGAGTGGTCGGGGTTGTTGGCTGTGGTGGCGGTGAGTGGTCGGGGTTGTTGGCTGTGGTGGCGCTTGCTGATCGAAGGTCTGACATTTCATTAAAAGCGATGGACAGGGTAGGGACAGGGACCCTAACATCATCCCGATGGGTTCCTCTCGAAACCAGCTACAGCTATCATCTGTCCCGCGTTTCCCAGCCGCGAGATTTGGCGAGTGGAGTGAGTGAGGCGAGGAAGTAGCGAGAGAAATTTAAGTTTCACGCCCCCACGGCGAAGCCATTTGGGGCATGTAATAATAAATAATAATAATGGACATTTGCTATAGCGCATAATCATATATATGCTCAATGCGCTTTACATATTAATTTCTGCCGTGTGAGATGGAATTTTTTACACAATATATCCCGCATTCACATCGGCCAGCAAACCTCAAGCCTATTAGGGCGAGCATTCACCTTTCGCGGCCTTTATTCCAAGTCACACATGTGAGACGGGAAACCCTGGCTTTGTATAAAGAAAAAGGAAATACAAATAGATTCAACAATTAATATAAATGCGGGGGTTGGGGATGGCTAAATAACGTATAATATAAATGCGGGGGTTGGGGATGGCTAAATAACGTATAATATAAATGCGGGGGTTGGGGATGGCTAAATAACGTATAATATAAATGCGGGGGTTGGGGATGGCTAAATAACGTATAATATAAATGCGGGGGTTGGGGATGGCTAAATAACGTATAATATAAATGCGGGGGTTGGGGATGGCTAAATAACGTATAATATAAATGCGGGGGTTGGGGATGGCTAAATAACGTATAATATAAATGCGGGGGTTGGGGATGGCTAAATAACGTATAATATAAATGCGGGGGTTGGGGATGGCTAAATAACGTATAATATAAATGCGGGGGTTGGGGATGGCTAAATAACGTATAATATAAATGCGGGGGTTGGGGATGGCTAAATAACGTATAATATAAATGCGGGGGTTGGGGATGGCTAAATAACGTATAATATAAATGCGGGGGTTGGGGATGGCTAAATAACGTATAATATAAATGCGGGGGTTGGGGATGGCTAAATAACGTATAATATAAATGCGGGGGTTGGGGATGGCTAAATAACGTATAATATAAATGCGGGGGTTGGGGATGGCTAAATAACGTATAATATAAATGCGGGGGTTGGGGATGGCTAAATAACGTATAATATAAATGCGGGGGTTGGGGATGGCTAAATAACGTATAATATAAATGCGGGGGTTGGGGATGGCTAAATAACGTATAATATAAATGCGGGGGTTGGGGATGGCTAAATAACGTATAATATAAATGCGGGGGTTGGGGATGGCTAAATAACGTATAATATAAATGCGGGGGTTGGGGATGGCTAAATAACGTATAATATAAATGCGGGGGTTGGGGATGGCTAAATAACGTATAATATAAATGCGGGGGTTGGGGATGGCTAAATAACGTATAATATAAATGCGGGGGTTGGGGATGGCTAAATAACGTATAATATAAATGCGGGGGTTGGGGATGGCTAAATAACGTATAATATAAATGCGGGGGTTGGGGATGGCTAAATAACGTATAATATAAATGCGGGGGTTGGGGATGGCTAAATAACGTATAATATAAATGCGGGGGTTGGGGATGGCTAAATAACGTATAATATAAATGCGGGGGTTGGGGATGGCTAAATAACGTATAATATAAATGCGGGGGTTGGGGATGGCTAAATAACGTATAATATAAATGCGGGGGTTGGGGATGGCTAAATAACGTATAATATAAATGCGGGGGTTGGGGATGGCTAAATAACGTATAATATAAATGCGGGGGTTGGGGATGGCTAAATAACGTATAATATAAATGCGGGGGTTGGGGATGGCTAAATAACGTATAATATAAATGCGGGGGTTGGGGATGGCTAAATAACGTATAATATAAATGCGGGGGTTGGGGATGGCTAAATAACGTATAATATAAATGCGGGGGTTGGGGATGGCTAAATAACGTATAATATAAATGCGGGGGTTGGGGATGGCTAAATAACGTATAATATAAATGCGGGGGTTGGGGATGGCTAAATAACGTATAATATAAATGCGGGGGTTGGGGATGGCTAAATAACGTATAATATAAATGCGGGGGTTGGGGATGGCTAAATAACGTATAATATAAATGCGGGGGTTGGGGATGGCTAAATAACGTATAATATAAATGCGGGGGTTGGGGATGGCTAAATAACGTATAATATAAATGCGGGGGTTGGGGATGGCTAAATAACGTATAATATAAATGCGGGGGTTGGGGATGGCTAAATAACGTATAATATAAATGCGGGGGTTGGGGATGGCTAAATAACGTATAATATAAATGCGGGGGTTGGGGATGGCTAAATAACGTATAATATAAATGCGGGGGTTGGGGATGGCTAAATAACGTATAATATAAATGCGGGGGTTGGGGATGGCTAAATAACGTATAATATAAATGCGGGGGTTGGGGATGGCTAAATAACGTATAATATAAATGCGGGGGTTGGGGATGGCTAAATAACGTATAATATAAATGCGGGGGTTGGGGATGGCTAAATAACGTATAATATAAATGCGGGGGTTGGGGATGGCTAAATAACGTATAATATAAATGCGGGGGTTGGGGATGGCTAAATAACGTATAATATAAATGCGGGGGTTGGGGATGGCTAAATAACGTATAATATAAATGCGGGGGTTGGGGATGGCTAAATAACGTATAATATAAATGCGGGGGTTGGGGATGGCTAAATAACGTATAATATAAATGCGGGGGTTGGGGATGGCTAAATAACGTATAATATAAATGCGGGGGTTGGGGATGGCTAAATAACGTATAATATAAATGCGGGGGTTGGGGATGGCTAAATAACGTATAATATAAATGCGGGGGTTGGGGATGGCTAAATAACGTATAATATAAATGCGGGGGTTGGGGATGGCTAAATAACGTATAATATAAATGCGGGGGTTGGGGATGGCTAAATAACGTATAATATAAATGCGGGGGTTGGGGATGGCTAAATAACGTATAATATAAATGCGGGGGTTGGGGATGGCTAAATAACGTTTCATGTGGACTTCTCGCTGCAAGGAATGCTAGGATTTGGCGAGAGTAGGCGAGCAAGCGTTGGAGGTGCTCTCTACGTGAGAAAAATGGCGGCTGCACATTTGCCAATCCGATAGGCTGTTCGTAGCTTTTTACTGACGAGTGCAGACAACTCTTTCGGTATCAACCAATGGTGTTTAACTCTTGCTTAGCTAGTCTCAAACCGTCTCATATACACCCTCGGTGCCTTGCTAAGCCTTAGGCTAGCCGCAAGTAATTCTTGCCCTCGCGGAAACGGGCGTCTGCTTTCTGCACGCAGTCCCTCAGTCTGCCTCTCGTAGCTTGTTGTCTTTTAGGGTTTAATGGTTTGCACTTGCCAAAACAATCGTTTTCCCCTTCCCAGCCGCTTTTCACTATTGCCATCAGCGCATTGAGCTAGTTTTCGTGCTTTATGGTTGTGTGCACTCAAAATGAGACGGTATGTGTTGCGTTATTCGCGTATGTGATTTTTCGGGTACTTTGCTCGGCTGGTTCTTCGACAGCCTGGAGTTTTCTAAGCCGAGTGCAATAAGTTCAGGAACAAGAGATTTCAAAAACAGACACCAGACTGACATGACCAATCAACGGATTTTAATTTAATCTTGGGGGAAATAGTGGGGTTTTTTTCCCTCGAAGATGGGTTCAGAACCACCCTAGAATGTTACTCATTAGTATTCTGTTTGTATGTTCAAAGGAAGTTCACATAAACAAACGATCCACTGCAATTGAAAATGCAACATATAGGCTTAAGCCTTACGGACTCGCGTTAAAAACTGAATCAACAATGTGCGTTTTTATCAGTATGGTCCGTCGATCCGTCCGTCCGTCCGCCCGTCTGTCCGTCCGCCTCCATGTCTTTTGGTTTAAATATATGTGCTGTTCTGTTACAAGTGTTGGATTTTATTGACTTGCAAGGGACATGTTTGGACATGGGGGACCGGGGGGGTGGGGTGTGGGGTGTGTGTGTGGGGGGGGGGGGGGGGGGGGGGTGGCGAGCAAAGAGAGGATAAGTTATTTACAGTGTGGTTGAAATCTTATTTTACTGAATACAAACAGCTTCCAACGTACATTTATGTTGGAGGAAAAAAACCCGGAGTTATTTGAAGGTTGCACGACAGCATGGTTGCACGGCAGCATGGCAGCCTTTCTCTAGTAAGGCTTCACTCACCTTTCTCTGGTAAGGCTTCAGTCACCTTTCTCTGGTAAGGCTTCAGTCACCTTTCGTGTGCTAGTGTGATATTTAGACAAAGTTTTAACATGAAGAGAGGAACATATTTCAACGTTTGCCTCGTTGAAAACAACTTTGCTGAATGTCAACGTAGAGAAGATTTGAACTTCTATTTTTAGAGAGAACTTTGTGACCACGGCCCCACGTCCGTGTGTGTGTGTGTGTGTGTGTATGTATATATGTGTGTGTGTGTGTGTATGTATGTATGTATATGTGTGTGTGTGTGTGTGTGTGTGTGTGTGTGTGTGTGTGCTTGCGCGCGTGCGTGTGTGTTTGTGTGAGTGTGTGTGTGTGTGTGTGAATGCGTGCGTGCGTGCGTGCGTGCGTGTGTGTGTGTGTGTATGTGTGTGTGTGTGTGTGTGTGTGCGCGCGCGCTCATGTGGGAAATATATGTGTGTATGTACGATAAGCGTGCACTCAAGTGTATTCTCAGTAGATTACAAAAACGGGGGGGGGGGGGGGGGACTACAATAGGCAACTTTTCAGGTCCTTCTGATTGCTTGCTGGTTGAATCTTTGCTTGGTTTGTCAAATACTTACAGATTTGCTTCGTTATCTGCCGATGAAGAAAAATGAACGCGGATCCCGCTTTGATAAAAATTTGTGTCAGTCTGCTTAGAACACTTTACGGCTGAACAATCTATGTAAACAAAAACTACGACCTTTATCATGGTCTACAGCTAATTTGCCCGAACGAACCGTCACAGCGGGATCACGACCCTAGACGAAGAATGTTGTCTGAACATATCAGATAGTTTTCTTGCATATCCGAATAACATTCAAATCGTTTATGTACTGCCACTGCTCTCTGTCCGATTGTTATTAGTTAGACGAAGTCTTATATCGCGCGCGTATCTCCAGACTCGGACTCAAGGCGCAGGGATCTATTTATGCCGTGTGAGATGGAATTGTTTTACACAATACATCACGCATTCACATCGACCAGCAGATCGCAGCCATATCCTACTTTTCACGGCCTATTAGTCCAAGTCACACGGGTATTTTGGTGGACATTTTTATCTATGCCTATACAATTTTGCCAGGAAAGATCCTTTTGTCAATCGTGGGATATTTAACGTGCACACCCCAATGTAGTGTACACGAAGGGACCTCGGTTTTTCGTCTCATCCGAAAGACTAGCACTTGAACCCACCACCTAGGTTAGGAAAGGGGGGAGAAAATTGCCAACGCCCTGACCCAGTGTCGAACTCGCAACCTCTCGCTTCCGAGCGCAAGTGCGTTACCACTCGGCCACCCAGTCCTTAGTTTGCATAGTTGAAACAAAACAATAACAACAAAAATTTAAACATGTGTCAGACATCGGTCTTTCTAGCCAACACAAAACTCAAACTCGACGCATTGCTCGATTAGGTTTGCGTCGTGAAGAAAGGTCACCGTTTAAAACGTTCTACCAGCAGAGACGAAAAAGCCGGAGAAGTGGGACGGGGTAATAACGGAAGCCTGGGTAATGTAACAGCATCCTCGCCCAGACTCTAATAAAATCTGACCAAACATCATAACGTTGCGAAGCGTGGGGGGGTTGAAGATCACTTCATCTTCTCATTCACTTAAAAACCGTTGTGTCCTCCCTCAAGGGGTTCTCTGTGAGGCACAGGGAACCCTACCCTTCCCTCCCTTTTCCTACGCCACCGCCGCTAAAATGGATTCCGCCACTAAAAAGCAATTCCGCTGCAAAGTGATTGCAGACCTGTTCTGCCCTACGGGTTAAAGAGAAAATAAAAGACCTCTGCAATCGAGCCTGGAGTTCCGAGATGGTTAAACAATGGAGGAAGTACGATGGGAGAATAAAATATAAAATAATTCTTCCATTCGTGTCGAATTCTGTCACTTCCTGAATGATATGATGGACAGGATATGAGTGAGTGAATGAATGATATGATGGACAGGATATGAGTGAGTGAATGAATGATATGATGGACAGGATATGAGTGAGTGAATGAATGACATCATGGTTGAAGGGGTGAAGGGATAAATGAATGAATGGATGAATGAATGAATCAATTAATTAACCTATGAACGAATGAATGAATGATTGAATGAATGAATGAATGAATGAATGAAAGAATGAATAAATGGATGGATGAAAGGGACGATGGATGATGAAAGGGACGATGGATTAACGAATGGATCATTGATAAATCAAGCAGGTAACTAAACGGGAAATGGGAATGTCAAATAACAAAGACTACACATTTTGAAACAACAAAATAAAGAAGTGGGGCGGGGGGGGGGGGGGGGGGGGGCTAGAGGAATCACAAAACACGTGACAAATCGTTAGGAGCCGAGTCGATGTCTAGCAATGGCATAGCAATGAATAGTGGTCCCCCATCTCCCAACCACCACCACCGGCCACCAACATCACCACCACCACCACCACCCCCCCACCACCCCCCCCCAAAAAAAAACCACCACCTAATAAAATAAATGAAAAGAAGGAAAACAAGAAGCAACAACGTCACAGAAATATATATATATATTTATATATCTCAGAAAACAAAAACAGAAGACCATAGTTAAAATAAAAGAAAATGCCCTAATTGAATGTGAGCGGACGTTTTCAAGCCACAAAGAATCCTGACCAAGATCAGTTACAAACAATCAAACCGCGCGCTTAAACCTTCCGTGTTATCGGGCAATGGCTAATGCACAAAAAAAAACGCTGAACAAAAGAAGGAGAGAGAGAGAGAGAGAGAGAAAGAGAGAGAGCGAGAGAGAGAGAAAGAGAGACAGAGACAGAGACAGAGACAGAGACAGAGAGAGACAGAGAGACAGAGACAGAAACAGACAGACTGACACAGACACAGTCACAAACACTGAGAGAGAGAGAGAGACACACACACAGACGCACAAAGACCGAGACACGAAGAGTATAGAAAATCATTTTCGTCCAGAACACAGAGAGAAGACCAGAGAGAGAGAAAAAAGTGAAACGAGATGGAATGGATAAGCACACTCCCGGGTTTTTTCAGCAAGAAGAATTCGATGCCATCCTTCTGTCTCTGGTGTTAGCGGGCGTGTGGCAAAGTGTTTGTGAACCGTTCGCTATCACTTTCTCCGATCTTACTCGCTAGCTTTTGCCGCTGCTTGAAAACCATTTGAGGCGGAAATACGATAATCAAATGTCAATTGTTGCATTCTTGAACGCATCAGATATGGAGGTTTGTTTGACACGTCAGACCTTGGGAAGACGAGCTGAACAAGGGAGAGGAGGGGGAACAGGATTGAAAGGGGTGGTTAAGTTTGAGGAAAATGAAATCTAAAGGGAATCAAACTACCGGATGCCCCAAAGGAACAACTTATAAATGATACCGTTTTTCGAGAAATTAAGTGTGATACCAGTGGCAGTTGAGTTTTTGATCGAGCGTAGAGAGACAGGGGACGGGGTGGGGTGGGAGAGAGAGAGAGAGAGGTAGTGGGGTGGGGAGGGACGGATGGAGGGATGGAAGAAGAAAAGAAAAGAAAAAGACGGAAGAAGAAGAAGGAGAAGGAGAAGGAGGAGAAGGAGGAAGAGAAGAAGAAAAACAAAAGTTCTGCTATCGTGAAGGGAAAAAACACAAAACAAACCAACTGAGTGTTGATTATTGTTGTTATCTTCAGCTGAGACATCCGGGGCCACAGTGCTAGTGGAGCACCACAGCCACAGTAATTACAACAGAAAAACACTGGCACCATTTTTTTTCTGCGTTCGTGGGCTCCCACGTTCACTCGTGTTTTTGCACGAGTGGAATTTTACGTGTATGACCGTTTTTACCCCGCCATTAAGGCAGCCATACGCCGCTTTCGGAGGAAGCATGCTAGGTATTTTCGTGTTTTTATAACCCACCGAACTCTGACATGGATTACAGGATCTTTTCCGTGCACACTTGGTCCTGTGCTTGCGTGTACACACGAAGGGGAATAAGCCACCAGCAGGTCTGCACATAAGTTGACCCTGGGAGATCGGAAAAATCTCCACACTTAACCCACCAGGCGGCCGCGGCCGGGATTCGAACCCTCGACCTTCCGATTAAGAGGCCGACGTCTTACCACCCCGCCACAGCGCCCGTCACTAAAGATATTCACAGAAGCGCCTTCATAATACCCAAAACTCACACAACAACTATACAACACAAACAAAATTCAGCAATGCAGGATTAATAAGGCTTTGGTGTACAATCAGTTTTCAATCTACACCCTCCTTGGAAGCAGACAGTAAAAAATCAACGCGAGGTAGTAAGGTATACAGGGTCAGAAAAGACAAATAAGCAAGGCTAATCCTAAAACTATGCACACACTAAATCCAGCAAAGCAGTATCACAAAGGCTTTGGCTTTCTGTTTGGAGCCATAACTGTACTGGGGCGGGGATATAGCTCAGTTGGTAGCGCGCTGGATTTGTATTCAGTTGGCCGCTGTCAGCGCGAGTTCGATCCCAGGTTCGGCGGAAATTTATTTCACAGAGTCAACTTTGTGTGCAGACTCTCTTCGGTGTCCGAACCACCCCCCGTGTATACTACATTGGGTGTGCACGTTAAAGATCCCACGATTGACAAAAGGGTCTTTCCTGGCAAAATTGCTTAGGCACAATTAATAATTGTCTACCATACCCGTGTGACTTGGAATAAGGCCGTGAAAGGTAAATATGCGCCGACATGGCTGCAATCTACTGGCCGTATAAAATTTCATCTCACACGGCATCACTGCAGAGCGCCTAGAACTGTACCCACGGAATATGCGCGATATAAGCCTCATTGATTGATTGATTGATTGATACTCTAAAAGCCGTTTTCAGTCTAAACCCTCTTTGGAATCAGTCAGCACACAATCAACCTGAGCTAGGGTGTAGGGTATACAAGGTCAGAAAAGACAACCACGCACAGCCGGCAGTACATTATTAGTAAGGGATTGGCTTTCTTCGGAGCCGCCATAACTGTAAAAACAGTTTCAGTCAATCTACATCATCCTTGGAAGCAGTAAGTACAAACTAAACTAGATTATCAGTGTAAGCTACAAGGTCAGCAGAGATAAGTAAGCAAACCTAGCCCCGCCAGAATAACAACGATCCATCAAACAAGACATCGTCCATCCTACGTGATCGTCTGTTCGCCCCACATCTCTGTGGTTCGCCCCCTTGAGACCCTCCATTGTGACAGCACGCTTCTCGCATTGGCGTTTCATCTGCCCGGTTAATTTCATCCCGTGATACCTTGCGCGGCGCGGGGCATTGTGGTAAGGCACGTGCGTAATTCAACATGGCGACGTTTTTATGAGTGATCGCGTTACTCGGTTGAATCGTCTTTTGTGCGGGGAGAAAGATTTAGTTTCACTGAATGATGAAAATGTTGTTTCTGATGCAATGATATCTTTATCGGGTTACGAGTGCTGTGTACCTTTTATTGAATATTTTATTACTAAACAAATAATAATAATAATAATAATGCAAACTTTTATAGCGCTATTCTAGAAAAATGTCTACTCTTAGCACTTTACAATACATACATCGACCAAGCATACTATACACGCACAGGCAAAGAAGCCGACCAAACATAACCAACATACTATACGCACAGGCAAAGATAACGACCAAACATAAACAAACATACTATGACCAAACATAACCAACATACTATACGCGCGCAGGCAAAGAGAACAATCAGCACATGTAATAATTACTGACAACTAATAATGCAGGCATACAGTGACAATCCAATACACAGCCTAAGCACAAGAACCGATTAGACTTCGTTTCCACTCAATGATGAAAATGTTGTTTCTGATACAGTGATATCTATATCAGTTTACTAGGGCTGTGTCTTTTTTTGCGGCGTTTTATTGAAGATGTTATTACTGAACAAACAAAAGGTTGTACTGAGGTCTTTCGAGGTGGATGATGATCGTGCCACTTCATGTGTTGTGCTTGTGTAAAGCAATCGATCATTTAATGTTAAAGTTGACAGGGCTGATGTAAGTCTATACTTGGTCAATCAGTCGGTACTGGCCTTATCAATCAGCCCTTTTCCACTTTTTCACTCAGTTTTTTTTTGGGGGGTTGTGCTTGTTGGGGTGTGGTGTGGTGGTGGTAGGTGGGGGTGGTTGGGAGGGGTTGAGACTGAAGAGGCGCAACTGCATGTGCTGTCATTGTTTATTAATACAACAGCGTGAATACCTGAGTATACTGTACCCATCGGGTCACGATCTCTGTGTTTGTTTGTTTGTTTGTTTGTTTGCTTAACGCCCAGTCCACCACGAAGGGTGATATCAGGGCGGTGCTGCTTTGACATTTAACGTGCGCCACACACAAGACAGAAGTCGCAGCACAGGCTTCATGTCTCACCCAATCACATTATTCTGACACCGGACCAACCAGTCCTAGCACTAACCCCATAATGCCAGACGCCAGGCGGAGCAGCCACTAGATTGCCAGTTTTTAAAGTCTTAGGTATGACCCGGCCGGGGTTCGAACCCACGACCTCCCGCTCACTGGGCGGACGCCTTACCACTAGACCACCGTGTTGCGGTACGATTTGTGTGTGTGTGTGTGTGTGTGTGTGTGTGTGTGTGTGTGTGTGTGTGTGTGTGTGTGTGTGTGTGTGTGTGTGTGTGTGTGTGCTCGTACGTGTGTGCTCGTACGTCTGTCTGTCTGTCTGTTTTCTGTCTGTCTGTTGTCTGTCTGTCTGTCTGTCTGTCTGGCTGTGTCAGTATGAGTGTTGTGCGTGTATCAGTTGCAGTCTCTCTCCATCATTTCACCTAAACTCTTAAACCTCTCTTTCTACAATAACAGAACAGCTGGGTGTGTCACAAACGTCGGATATTTAGACGAGTTCGATACCAAAGTCAACACATTAAAACGGCACGGTGCTTTTAGTCAAGCGCTACGCTCACACACTGTTACCACAGTTTACGATACTCTACAAGGACTATTGATCTCTCGCCGGACCAGGTGAATCTCCCAGCAACAGATCCCAGATTTATAATCCCGGTACCACCTGCCCATCCGTTTAACCCATGGCAAATATACGGGTACTCACCGAACGGGCATTATCCTAGCAGCCAATGGCCGAAGAGACGTGAAACCGGAAACGGCGTCTTTCCGGGATGCGTCAGTGACTCAAATTGACTTGCCCAGCTTGCGTCGACTTGGTTTCCATTTTCAGGACAATGACATGATGAACTTCAAATGTGTCTTCGTGTTGGTACTTTATGGTCATTCTCAAACAATGCTGTATTTCAGAATTGCAGTTCAAGTGTCATTCGATCGAAGTCTCATCAGACCACAACAAATCATCTTTAATTAAAATAACTTCAAGCAGATGATGTCATCCAGGCAAGCACATCATACGTCACTAGCCCAATCAAAGCAACCTATCATAAAGCAGTACAATGAAACCCCGCTCTTTAAGACCACAAAAAGTATAAGACAACCAGGTCTTAAAAACAAGAGAGTCTTAAAATTGAGGGGAATTTACAGAGGTAATGAACATAACATCTTAGAAAGCAAAGTCTTAACGGAGGGTCTTAGATAAGGAGTCTTAGAGGGGGTTCTACGGTACTTCCTTGTTCCTGTCCCTGTGTAACACGAAATTTTTACTCCGAGTACACTTTTCGTACGAGAAAAGAACTCCCCAAGGCACGAAAAAATTACTCCCTCCACGAAATTTGTACTCCCCATTTTTTTTTACTTCCAGTAAAAAATCTTGTACGCAAAAATGGGATGCGGGCGAAGGGATAATGCCAATAAGTGATCTCGCGCACACGAATGTCGCGCCGCTACCCTCCTTCCACGCCTTCCAACACCAAGACTAACAGGGGACAAGGGAGTAAAAATTTCGTACACCTGGCATGGGAAGTTAAATTGCTCGTGTTGGGGTGAAGTAATTTATTCGTTATTTATTCGTCAGGGGAGTAACATTTTTGTACGAAATGTTTACTCGGAACTCACCTGTCTTGGGGAGTAATTTTCTCGTGCAATGGGGGAGTGCTTTTTTTGTAAAGGGAGTAAGTTTTTCGTACGAAATGTTTACTCCGGAGTAAAAATCTCGTGGGAGTAATTTTCTCGTGTTACACCGGCAATCATAATCTTCAGACTTGTTTTTCCGTAATTTTATTTTACCTGGCTTCAAACCCTTACCGAATCAGCCAGGCGATACGATTTTCGATGGAAAGCTCCGCTAAACAACACGACACTCTCTACGGGTGTCTGAAAGCTGATCCAATCTCTTTCATTTCCCCAAACGGGTAGAGTCCCAGAACGACAACTGAGCGAGTCAATACCACCAAAAGCTATCGGTTTCACGCCAAAATGGCACGGGCTTTCGCCATACAACTGGCCGTTTCTCTTGCTAATCACCCGTGGAATTATATCCTCCGCGGCCCTTATCCTTTCTCTCCCTCTCTGTCTCTCTGTCTCTCTGTCTTTTTGTTTCTCGGTGTCTCTATCTCTGTCTCTGTGAGTGCCTCAGTCTCTTTCTGTCTCTCTCTCTGTCTCTTTTTCTGTCTCTTTGTTTATCTCTTTGTCTCTCCCCCCCCCTCTCTCTCTCTCTCTCTCTTTCTCTTTCTCTCTCTCTCTCTCTCTCTCTCTTTCTCTCTCTCTCTCTCTCTCTCTCTCTCTCTCTCTCTCTCTCTCTCTCTCTCTCTCTCTCTCTCTCTCTCAATCCACCCCGATCACTAGCTCTGCTTTGTTTAACCAGCCATCCAGGAGAAAATAGATGTCAAGTGCCCGGCGGGGAAGGAGAGTAGCTCACCTAAATATTGGTTCATCTGCCAAACAGTCAACATGGCTGTCGATTCGTTGTCGTCTGATAAATGATTACTCCCTCTCAGTTTGGGTCCAGGTCGCCGAGACGATTATGTTGTTGGAGGAGGAGGTGGTGGTGATATCGTGTGGAGAAAGTTCATGTGGGATTTGGAGAATCGTTGTGTTTAACTTGCACTTTCCTAGTCTCGGTTAAGGGTGCACCTTGTAAAATAGGGCCTGCGTAAAACAACAGAATAAGCGTGTTTAGGTGTGGGTTTTTCCCGCTGGAAAGAACTTGCCCAGGAGTAAGGGTGCTGCATGCATACAGTTTAGTTTTTGCATAGGCTTATACGTGGGGTGGGAACAGGCACTTGAAACTACTTTCACCGGTTGACTAGACGCTATAGACACATCAAGAATATTGTGTCACCGGCCGAGTTTTGTGCTCAAGATGACATTGAGCTTCAATCCAAGACAAGAAATTCAACCTCTGACTCCTGGCGTGCTTCGCGAACAAAGATTTCTTGACCATTAAAGCTGAATTAATTGACCTCTTAGTTGACTTCGTGAAGACATCGGGAAAAAACTTTTAACCAAACATTCAGTGCCAAAGCTTCGTGTAGCGAGCTTTGTGAAGTAGACTTCCCAAAGGCGGGGATATAGCTCAGTCTGTAGCGCGCTGGATTTGTATTCAGTTGGCCGCTGTCAGCGTGAGTTCGATCCCAGGTTCGGCGGAAATTTATTTCACAGAGTCAACTTTGTGTGCAGACTCTCTTCGGTGTCCGAACCTCCCCCCGTGTACACTACATTGGGTGTGCACGTTAAAGATCCCACGATTGACAAAAGGGTCTTTCCTGGCAAAATTGCTTAGGCACAGTTAATAATTGTCTACCTATACCCGTGTGACTTGGAATAATAGGCCGTGAAAGGTAAATATGCGCCGAAATGGCTGCAATCTACTGGCCGTATAAAATTTCATCTCACACGGCATCACTGCAGAGCGCCTAGAACTGTACCCACGGAATATGCGCGATATAAGACTCATTGATTGATTGATTGATTGATTGAAGTCGACTTCGGCCAATTTATACCTGGCTTTAATGTGTATGATCGCTAAAGGGAGGAATAACTACGCTTTTGTAATATTTTTCTCGCAGTAACTTTTACTGTAACCAATGCTTTCGTGATATATACAAAATATAATAATACATTATTATTGTTGTTAATACTGAACGTATGTCAGATTTCTTCTTTCATATCAGCCCTGATGTTTACTTCCAATTAAGCCTTATACTAATTGGACGAAGTGGACTTTGCCAAATCTACTTCCCGAAGCTTGCTGCACGAAGCACTGGCACCGATGTTTTGGAAAAAAAAGACTTCGCAAAGATCTTCGCGAAGTCAACTCGGCCGGGCTCACTAGACGATTTTCGGAAATAACTCTTGTCGGGTTTGTATGGGTTGTGAAAGAGTGAATGCCCTTGTTACATTTAGTCAAGTTTTGACTAAATGTTTTAACATAGAGGGGGGAATCGAGATGAGGGTCGTGGTGTGTGTGTGTGTGTGTGTGTGTGTGTGTGTGTCTGTCTGTGTGTGTGTGTGTGTGTGTGTGTGTGTGTGTCTGTCTGTCTGTCTGTCTGTCTGTCTGTCTGTCTGTGTGTGTGTGTAGAGCGATTCAGACTAAACTACTGGACCGATCTTTATGAAATTTGACATGAGAGTTCCTGGGTATGATATCCCCGGACACATTTTTCATTTTTTCGATAAATACCTTTGATGACGTCGTATCCGGCTTTTTGTAAAAGTTGAGGCGGCATTGTCACACCCTCATTTTTCAATTAAATTGATTGAAATTTTGGCCAAGCAATCTTCGAAGGAGGCCGGGGTTTGGTATTGCATTTCAGCTTGGTGGCTTAAAAACTAATGAGTGAGTTTGGTCATTAAAAATCGGAAACTTCTAATTAAAATTATTTTTTTATTCAACGATCCAAAAACAATTTCATCTCATTCTTCGTCATTTTCTGATTCCAAAACCATATACATATGTTATATTTGGATTAAAAACAAGCTCTGAAAATTAAAAATATAAAAATTATGATCAAAATTACATTTCCGAAATCGTTTTAAAAACTATTTCATCTTATTCCTTGTCGGTTCCTGATTCCAAAAACATATAGATATGATATGTTTGGATTAAAAACACGCTCAGAAAGTTA
>NC_090250.1:8945002-8967502 GCF_037325665.1 Littorina saxatilis | reverse complement strand
TCTTTCTCTCACACACACACACACACACACACACACACACACACACACACACACACACAAACTCTCTCTCTCTCTCTCTCTCTCTTTTATTTTTTACTCTCCTTTTCTCCTTTGATGAATTCCAAGTGTCTAAAATGTCCATATACCGCTGCTGGCTCACGGACACGAGTCCTTCCCGCCACTAAAGAGTTCTTGGTGAGTTCACAGTGCTCTCAAAACAATTAACAATACCATTACAAAAATTAATTCTCTTGAGCAACTGTCAACTGTCTTGTAAATTGCTCACAGCCGTCCCGAACACTGCTGTGTCTAGATCCCAACGCAATCAGCAAAAAGTCTAAACTGCAGGATGTCTAAGAACTCACAGAAAAATCCTTCTGGGGAGCTCGCTGGTTTGCCAACTTTTTTTCCTTGGCCCCAGGGTACTAAACTCTGGCGGTCGTGTTCATCTGGATACATTTTGCCAGCAGGCGGGTCCCTGTTTAATTGGATTTATTGATTCTGATTATTAATTGCTGCGCGGATGGAGAATCTCAAAGCACCCCTGGCCTTATGCTGCGTTCGGGACAGTTATAAGCAGTATACCGGTTTTGTGCGACCGAAACGGTTGACTAGCGGATGTGTGTACTGACTCTGAATCGAAGAAGCGGTTTGATGTTCATCAAAAAACATATCGTTATTTGTACTTATGATCAGGCTTTTCCAAGAAGTAGTAATAGAAGAAGAAGTGTGAATAAGCAGCAGCAGTAGTGGTAGCAGCAGCAGGGGTTGGGTAGTAGTAGTTCGTTGGCATGGTGACACGAAAACAACACCTGTAACTGCAGCAATAGTACAGTGGAACCTGTGTATAACGACCACCCTAGGGATCAACCAACAGCTGTCCGTATAGACAGGTGGTCATTAGGAAAAGATGAATTATATAGAAAAGAACATCATCAGGGTTTCTTTGGGGTGGTCCTAATGGGCAGGTAGTCGTTATTAAGGGGTGGTCGTTGAGGCAGGTTCCATTGTAGTAGTCGTAGGAGCAGCAGGAGTTATACGTATTTAGGCATGGTACAACGGTAAAAATGACATTCCCGTAATCAAACACAGAAAAATTACAGAGATGTTTGTTCAATCTATATAGTTTGATTCGGTCTATTCCGGGCCATTTCTCTTTCCAACTCTCAACTTGCTCAACATTTTAATCTTTGGTGACCGCTCAACCTTTTTCTTCTCTGTGTGAATCAAAAAACAAGAAAGGTAGGTTGTTGCAGTAAAATAAAATAAAATATTTGATTGAAATAAAGGTTTTTGGATTTTCTCTGTGTGAGTTGAGAGGCCGGAGTTAAAAGGCCAGAGGTCAGGTGTCAGCCAAGAAGCTATGGACGGCAAAGAACACAAGAGGGGGAGGGGGAGTCTGGTACCTGATCGGACACATGCAGGTCGTTACAACCGTACGTGTTGCCCTTCTTCTAAGATTTCCCAGGTGTTCTGCCTCATCACGCCTGAAAGCCGTTGTTGGACACGGCTAATTTGCATAATGTAATACGAACCCGTATGCTGTACCTGTGCAAATTTCTTCCTTGCTGATTGTAATGTTTGCTGGGACGACTGAGTCATTTTGTATCTTTTCGTTATGTTTGCATTAGTTCTAAATCTGTTTCTATTGTTCCAGTTCTGATGCATGTTCTTCTTCTCATTCCTTTGAAGTTGTGGTTGAGAATAGAATGTGTTTCCAAATATCCCCTTGAGCAAATACGTTTACGGTGTGTGTGTGTGTGTGTGTGTGTGTGTGTGTGTGTGTGTGTGTGTGTGTGTGTGTGTGTGTGTGTGTGTGTGCTTGTTTGTTTGCGTGTGTGCGTGTGTTCGTGTGTGCGTGCGTGCGTGCGTGCATGCGTGCGTGCGTGCGTAAGCATGTGCATGTATGCGTGCGTGTGTTCTGTTTGTGTGTGTGTGTGTGTGTGTGTGTGTGTGATTGAGTGTGTGTGAGTCAGTGTGTGTGTGTGTGTGTGTGTGTCCGTGCGTGCTAGTGTGTGTGTGTGTGTGTGTGTGTGCGTGCTAGTGTGTGTGTGTGTGTGTGTGTGTGTGTGTGTGTGTGTGTGTGTGTGTGTGTGTGTGTGTGTCTGTCTGTCTGTCAGTTTCTGTCTGACTGTGCGTCAGTGTGTGTGTGTACCTGTTGACAGTGTCCATACGTGTAAGCGGCCACGAAGACAAAAATAAACAGACGACTGCTGCCGAGTCTGAGTAAAAGATCAAGGGTGATTTCATTCATCAACTCTCTGACCATGCACAGTACGGACAGTGCAAGTTTTCTTCAGATCTTTTAAGCATGAAGCAGATGGACAAGAGTCTGATCCGACTACTTTACAAGTCTTTGAAACAGCCTCTCTCTCTCTCTCTCTCTCTCTCTCTCTCTCTCTCTCTCTTTCAATCTCTCTCTCTCTCTCTCTCTCTGTCTCTCTCTTTCTCTCTCTCTCTCTCTCTCTCTCTCTCTCTCACTCTCTCTCTCTCACACTCTTTCGCTCTCTCTCTCTCTCTCTCTCTCTCTCTCTCTCTCTCTCTCTCTCTCTTACACACACACACACACATACACAAACACACACACACACACACACACACACACACACACACACACATTCAATTTCATAGAAATACAGCGAGATCTAGAGAGAGACAGAAACAGAGAGAGAGAGAGTAATCGAGACAGTAAGATGGAGAGAGAGAGAGAAAAACTGAGAGAAATAGACGGAAAGAGAGACAGAGACAGAAACAGAGAGACAGAGAGAGACGGAGGAAGAGAAAGACAGAAAGACACACATACAGGAAATCAAACAGACAGACAGACAGACAGGCTGGCAGGAAATCAAACAGACAGACAGACAGACAGGCTGGCTGGCAGATCAAGGATATCTGGTATACACAAAGTATACAGTTTTGAAACTCTGCCACAAAAGTTATTCCAAATTCTGTTCAGCAAAAAAGCAAGATAATTATATCCTCGACACCCCTCCCGTCTAAATCACCTTGAAAGAAGGGGTTCACCTTGTTATGTTTCGCTTTTGCTGCAATAAATCTCCTTCTGCAGAAGAAAAAGAAATATACTCGGAACGGTTGAATGGCATTCAACTGTGCACACTACCCTTCTCATCTTTAAAGCGTTTGTCTTGTGATGCTTCTGTTCCATTGATAATGCGGTTGTTTGCTGGAAACAGATACTGCAGATGTTAAGCAAGATGACCTGCTGCGGTGGTAAGCAAGTTGTCATGGCCGTTCCATCCATAAAACTGATTTATTTTGCTATTTAGATTCGCAACGAATTCGAAGAACACATTTTGCTGGTTTGACCTTGACGAACAAACAAAAAAACTCCATTGACATTGAAGTTACGCAAAGGAAAAAGGCTAAACGTTCTCACTTTAAAAGGGGAACGTTTTCGTATACAGATTACTGTTTCTTTTAGTACTTTGTTATAAAAGAAAGAAAGAAAATAATCATTTTTAAAGCGTTTGTCTCCTGATGCTTATGTTCTATTGATATTGCGGTAGTTTGCTGGAAACAGATACTGCAGATGTTAAGCAAGATGACCTGCTGTCACGTGGTGGTAAGGCAAGTTTTCATGGCCGTTAAAACCATAAAACTGATTTATTTTGAAATTTAGATTTACAACGAGAAACACATTTTCCTGATTAGACCTTGCCGAACAAAAAAAATGGACTGACATTGAGGTTACGTAAAGGAAAAAGGTTAAACGTCCTCACTTTAAAAGGTGAACGTTTTCGTTCGTGTGCAGCTGCTTGCTATCCTTGTGCCTGATACAGATCACTGCTTCCTTTAGTATTTTGTCAAGAAAGGAGGGGGTGAGTTAAGAAAGGAGGGGGTGAGTTAAGAAAGGAGGGGGTGAGTTAAGAAAGGAGGGGGTGAGTTAAGAAAGGAGGGGGTGAGTTAAGAAAGGAGGGGGTGAGTTAAGAAAGGAGGGGGTGAGTTAAGAAAGGAGGGGGTGAGTTAAGAAAGGAGGGGGTGAGCGGAAGAATGAAAGAAAAAAAGACAGAATGAAAGAAAGTAAGTAAGTATTTTTTAAGGCAGGAAGCAATAAAGGAAGAAATCGCAAAACAACAACACAATAAAAACATAAAATACAAATTAAAAAAAACATGCCAGGCTGTTCTTGTGTCTGATACAGATCACCGCTTCTTTTAGTACTTTGCCAAAAAAAGAACGAAACAAAGAAAAAGAACAAAGGGAGAAAGATAGAAATCGCGAAAGATGAACAACAACAAAAAAATCAGATTGATAAAAAAAATTAAAAAAAGTAAGAAAGTAATTATAAAAGATAAACAAAAACAAAATAAAGCACACACAAAATGAGAAAGCCAACAGGGGAGTGATAATTATATCGATTTAAAATATAATGACTAGTTCAGTCCTCTCGTTACCCATCCATTCCTTTTATTTACACCTGCTAGGAAAATATAGAAATTTTGTCAAACTGAATTCTTATGATTTTATGTTTTAATTCTGTCTTATACAAAATCTCGTACACATTTGCTTCACAAATCTATTCCAGGTGTTCCAAGCTTAATTCTTCTTCTTCTTTTTTTTTTTTTTAATTTGTGATTTTTTCTTCTTCAGTCTTACACAGAATCTGTTACACGTTTGCTTCACAAGTCTAAACCAGGTGTTCCGAAGCTATTGTTTTTCCTAGCGCTACATCCTTCCCAAAGTACAATATAAAACAGCCCAAACAACAGACCGCTAGTCATTCCATTCCCCATATTTCAAGGTCCTGGCATCCAAGACACTCTGGCAATGTCCACCCCCCCGTATGCATCAAAAAGGGAGTTTTCACCCATTCAAGCGTGGCCGCGAACCCGTCTGTCAACCATGCGCGTCGCACTATTTCGCCACTCAAGCGCGACGCCACACGTGATAATCGGGGAAACAAATTCAGCGTCACAGCCACGCGAGAGTTCCTGCGAGATCTGTTTTTACCATGATGCCAAGACTTCGAGACTTCTAGATTTGTGGTGTCGGTGACCCTAGAAGCACTTCTGTGGGAAGAGGGGGGGGGGTCCATTTTTTCTTAGAAAAAAAATCCCGCTGGTGTTCCTGTTTCAGTTTGTTGTTTCGCTCCAAGTAACCGTGAAGTGTGCCAGAATAAAGTGCGGGCTTCAGAGTTAATTTGGATGCATACAAATTCTTGTCCGAGGCACACACACATTTTCGGCAAGGGAGGAAAGAATTTATGACAAGGAAGAAGAATTTACGGCATGGTAACAGAATTTACGAGCAGTGTTGATAAACATTTAGGCGAAAATGATGTCGCTCGCACGCAAAAGCTTGGAACGCACCATAAACATAGTAATAGCCGACACGCAGCAAAGAGGAAGATAATTGATGCTTACATTCATACATCCGCTTGATTGGTTTTGCAGGTTCTTTCCTTTTCACGGATGAAGTGTAGAGAGCGAACGGGGTGGGCTTGAGTCGAGAGGAGAGAGAGAGAGAGAGAGAGAGAGAGAGAGAGAGAGAGAGAGAGAGAGACAGACAGACAGACAGACAGACAGACAGACAGACAGACAGACAGACCGACAGCGTGAGACAGAGAGAGACAGAGAGACAGAGACAGAGAAACACAGAGAGAGAAACAGAGACTGAAACAGAGGCTGAAACAGAGACTAATACAGAGAAAGAGAGGGAGAGAGACAGAGACAGAGAGAGACAGACAGGCAGACAGACAGAAAGACAGACAGACAGCGTGAGACAAAGAGAGACAGAGAGGCAGAAATAGAGAAACAGAGAGAGAGAGAGAGATAGAGAAACAGACTGAAACAGAGGCTGAAACAGAGACTATAACAGAGAGAGAGAGAGAGAGAGAGAGAGAGAAAAGAGAGAGAGACCGAGGGAGAGAGGGAAAGGGGGGGGGGGGAGACAGACAGAAAGACAAGAGAGAAAGACTAAAAAAACTAGGGCTTAACATGCAGGCACGAGAACAGAAAAACAAACGCACAGGCAGGGAAATATTTAAACTCGCCCAAGCTCACAAACATTACAATAACGAGCGGGTTTTTTTTTTTAATAATTTGTAACATACTTTCCGATTTTAAAGGTCCTTGTCTACATTTTTATACCGAAATCGCAATTTGACCATTAAAATGCAGTCATTTCAAAATGTACAGAACCTAATTGGTACTTCACCAGAACTCTATTTACAGTACATTGTTGTTCACTCGGCGTTGTCTCGTTATTTAAAGAACAATACGGATTATGTATATGCTGTCACTGAAGAATTCTCGAAATTGTATTTTAATGATAAAGTGATGTTAAAAGCTAGAGATTTTCGAAATTTTATGACAGATATGAAATATAGTCCACCCTGCTGTGTTCGATTTTGGCTGAACAAACTTGGTATTAGTATTGAAGAAAAAGTTTGGCTTAATGCAAAAGAAACAACAACAGAAACCAGACTAAAAGAATTACAGTGGAAGATATTACACAATATATACCCAACCAATATTCTCCTCTTAAAAATGGGACTCGCAAATAATGATAAATGTCCATACTGTATTGAACAAGTTGATTACATTGAACATTTCTTTTTCTATTGCAGTAAAATTCACCATTTGTGGAAGCATGTTGAAACATTGTTCTACAATCGATATAACATAGCAATTATTCTACAAGCAACAGATGTGCTGATTTATGTGCGAGATAAGAATGGTTTGACACATGAAATGTTTAAGTATCTTACCCATTTAATCTTGATTGGAAAAATGTGTATAAGTAAATTTAGATATGGGACACCCCTTGAAATATTATTTATTTTTCAAAGGGACTTAACCCTCAGGGGCCTGGTATAAGTTGAGTGTTAAAAAAGATTTGGTGTACTGGAAACTGAGCTGAACATTAGGAATAAATTTATGTTATGATTATTTTTATTTATTTATTTATTTGAACATATTAGTTTACTGATAAGGTTTATTGATTTAAAAATTGTACACATTTGAAAAGAAAAGACCTATGAAGAAGGTTTGCTCCAAGCCACAAAAAAAAAAAAAAAAGATATAATAAAAAGGCAAAAAATAATTGTAGTAGCAAACCTGCATGCAACTGAGGTTAAAAAAAATAAAAAAATAAAAAAAAAATAAAAAGAGAGAAAGACTAAAAAAACTAGGGCTTAACATGCAGGCACGAGAACAGAAAAACAAACGCACAGGCAGGGAAATATTTAAACTCGCCCAAGCTCACAAACATTACAATAACGAGCGGTGTTTTTTTTTTAATAATTTGTAACATACTTTCCGATTTTAAAGGTCCTTGTCTACATTTTTATACCGAAATCGCAATTTGACCATTAAAATGCAGTCTATTATCTACAAATATCAACAATACACCCCCTTTCGATCAGGAAAGACGAAGTCAGTGTTGCCGTTTGAAAATGCATTGTAGTATTCCAGCGTTGTACTCATAGTAGGATATCCTTATTAGCAAAATGCCAAGCGCAAAACTCCTCTCAAATCCCGTGCATTTTGTGCGTTTAAAAAAAAAGCGTGGACAGCGCTCCAGTGTCAAACTGTTGCTGCACTTGTTTGGCCGTGGCTATAAGCATAGTGACATGAATTTGACTGGTCAGTATTTTTAGGCAAAGCACATGTTCTCAGCAAACAGAAAACAAAATATTGGAAGCGTGAGTCACGCTACCCCAAAATAAAATCTTTTTTTACATTTTTTTCTTTCTATAACTTTTTTCCCCATGGTTCATTCATCATCTGACATAAGTTTTTAGCGAAATCTAACCATAAGATTATTGAAAAAAAGCAAAAATGTAGACGACCACCTTTAAGCTTTCCCCTCCACTTTACCTGTGGAACTACAACACACCGATGAACCCTTCACAACTGTAGCGGGATCAGGTATCTGGTTTGAGACTAATGCTGTCACGCAATCCAACCTGCCTGTCCCAAATGTTCGATTGTCTTCAACGTAAGAAATAGAGAGGCATTACAACTTACACAACTGCATGTGCTGCTAGCTCACTTCACACTAGAATATCAACCTCATAATGTGGAAACAATTATCTGTCAATGACACAACTTGAAATTCCGGCAATCCACTTCAAGATTGTTCTATTGTCTTACCAACGCATCGGATAACACACGCGCAGCTGCCAGCAGAAGCTAGAAAGACAACAGTTACATTAGAAGATAATTCCAGCTAAATCCCCTCTAAATCCCCTTATCTCCCCTTATCCCATAATCCCCTCCTACTGCCAAGTCAGCCAGTGCGCATGGCAGGAAACGCGAGTCTTGTCACAGGCGTTATCTCCCTTTATCTAAGGCGTCGGGATCAAAAGTTATGCGCGTAAGGATTTTGTTGTTGTTAGCTTCTGTCTCGAGTGGGATGAATAAGGTGCCAAGCCCTATTTGCATGCGTGTGATCTAATGAACTTTTGGCGCTCAGCCGGTGTGTGGTTATGTCACGTTCAAACTTTCGACCGATGTCAATTTTTATCATTGTTTACGGCACTGAAGGAGTGGAACAATAGTCGACTGGGTTACTTTTACGGGTTGGTGTGATACTGCGGTGTTTTCTGTGTCAGGGAATAGATAGGGTGTTCTTCTGGCGCAATAAATATTCACAGTCATTAATAGTGTACTCCTCCTCTCTTAGGGTAACAACTTTAATTCAACCAAATTCTGTGAAAAACTGTCATTGAATTCTGTATGCAGGGATGGCCAAATCTCAAATCCCAAATCTCAAACTTTTAACTCGCCAGCCGGGCGAGTAACTTCAAGAAAGTCACTAGCCCGGCAGAAAATGTTGCTGGCCCAGTAGATGCCACAGTTGATCTGCAGTGTTCATATGGCTTTAAAACTCGATATTACAACCAAAAAGGTCGCATTTTACCAGAATTTTCATTGGCCAGCCGGGCGAGTTGCCAGGCAGTTTCCACTAGCCCGGCGGATTTTGGACTCGCCCCTGGCGACCGGGCGGACGATTTGGCCATCCCTGTGTATGTTTCTAATACTTCTATATTCTCACAGAGCTAATGTTGTCTCTAACTCGCACTCTGATTCAAATCCTGAACATTACTTCAAACGTTCAGTCAACATCAAGACCTGCAGCCGATAAAATAGAAAAGCCATTGAATAAACAAACAAATAAAATAATCATGAGGGGAAAAATAGAAGAGAAAAAATAGGCTTCGAGCAAAATGTCACAGGAACACACAGCTGCGTGGTAGGAGAATGTGGGAACATCATGCAGGCAAACAGAACATAATAATAATAATAATAATCCGACTGTTTGCAATTTTCATATTCATCTCTTGTCGTAAAGACGCCAATTTAAAGACACCCAGTGACACTCCTTCTGGTGAAATCTGTTTGCAATTTTCATATTCATCTCTCGTCGTAAAGACGCCAATTTAAAGACACCCAGTGACACTCCTTCTGGTGAAATCTGTTCGACACACGGCCCTCAAATGTTGCTGAGCTTTTACATGGTATCAGACCATCCCTAAACTTAGACAAATACCACAAATCAATACCCTGACTGCTTGCTGTGCTAAGATGGAATCATTTGAAGAATTAATTTCTTAAAAATCCACCTGCAGCAGATTTTATCAAATTAATTTATAACATACAATAAAATGTATATAGGTGTGTGGGTGTTTTTTGTGTGTGTTTGTTGTTGATTGTTTTTGTTGCCTATGTGACCAAGTGGAAGGATTGTCTCATCCAAGGTGAAAGCCTGTCTAGATCCGAGACGGTGAGCCGACTGAACTCTTTTCACAGAAAGGAGTGTGCCTTTCAACCAGCATGAGACTGTGAGGGGACAAATGGGTAGTACAACTCCAGCCAAATCCTACACGGTCATAACCATCACTCCCCACTTTGACACTTACCGAAAACCAACACCCTGACTGCTAGCTGCAGTAAGTTGGAATTATTTGAAGACAGCAGTGGCTTTTATTAAATTAATTCATAAAATATTCCCACTGTTCACAGAGATTTTGTTTGTTTGTTTGTTTGTTTGTTTGTTTGTTTGTTTGCTTAACGCCCAGCCGACCACAAAGGGCCATATCAGGGCAGTGCTGCTTTGACATATAACGTGCGCCACACGCAAGACAGAAGTCGCAGCACAGGCTTCATGTCTCACCCAGTCACATTATTCTGACACCGGACCAACCAGTCCTAGCACTAACCCCATAATGCCAGACGCCAGGCGGAGCAGCCACTAGATTGCCAATTTTAGATATGACCCGGCCGGGGTTCGAACCCACGACCTCCCGATCACGGGGCGGACGCCTTACCACTAGGCCAACCGTGCCGGTGTTCACAGAGAGCACACAGGCTGTTCAATTTCGGTATGTGACCATGTACAAGCCTGGCCAGGTCGCACACGGTGAGCCGAACTCTTTATATGGAAAGGAGTGCGCCGTTCAACCAGCATGAGACTGCGAGGACAAAATTAATGGGTGGAACAACTCCAGTCAAACCTTACACGGCCATAACCATCACGGTATCCCACTCTCCGAAATGGAGCCTTCGATCGATCCGAGCAGCAAGGGGACATAAATCATCCTGGCTGTGCATGCGGCTACTGTACAGATATTATGGACGAAAATGATGGTAGCACTGATAAGCCATCGGTCAGGCGCCCTAACGGCCCTGACTGTCATGACACTGACGATCAGTCATCTTTGATCTCGTGGCCGAAATGGATGAGGTTTGTCCGCGGACGGAGCAAGTGCCGTTATGATGACGCCTACGAGTGCACGTGCCTCTATGACGTCATCCAGCTGCATGTCACGTGATTTAGCTTTGTGTGTTGATGAAAGAAAACTGCGTTGTGATTGAAACTGATAACTTGATAGAAGAGACCGTCACCTGTCTATGAAATGGCTTTGATTTTAGCCATGGTGTGAAATGTTATGTCAGTAATCGTTCGCTTGAGTGCTAGTGTGAACTGTTTCGCCTTACATAATATTGTCGTTTTACTGGTGGTATTGGTGGGGTAAAAGTTTGTGTGTGTGTGTGTGTGTGTGTGTGTGTGTGTGTGTGTGTGTGTGTGTGTGTGTGTGTTTGCGCGCGAGCGTGCGTGCGTACATGCGTGATTACGTGCGTGCGTGCGTGCGTGTTCGTATGTGAGTGTGTGTGTGTGTGTGTGTGTGTGTGTGCTTGCGCGAGCGAGCGTGTCAATGTGTGAATGAGAAAGGAGAGGGTTCCTGTACAGAAACTAAAATAGTGATATTGTTCTTTTGATAGGAATTAATGTCGCAGTTTTCAACACAGAGGTTTGGTTTCGTTATTCCTCCGTTCGATCCATCCCTTAAAACCACCCCCCCCTACCCCCCCCCTACCCCCCCTCCCCAACCCCCCCCCCCCCCCCGCCCCACACACATTCACACACATTCACACACACACACACACATACACACACACACAAACACACACACACAAACACACACACACACACACACATACACACACACACACAAACACACGCACACACAATCTCACAAACACACACATACACACACACATATACACACATTTACCCATTCACAAACACACACACAGACACACATACACACATACAAACACACACAAACACACACACACATACACACACAAACACACATACCCACACCCACCCACGCACACACACACATACACACACACACATACACACACACACACACACACACACACACACACACACACACACACACACACATAGGCTTACAAGCGGGATGCCATATTTTTCGATCGGATTTCCTTGTGGTTAAAACATGTTTCCTACCACTCAACTTCACGATCGATGCGTGTGCAACGCGAAAATCATTGATTGGTTGTGAGCAATTTTCTGAACGTTGAAGGGATACATCAAAGGAACAGCGAACGACAGAAGTTGAAGTACGTGACAAAAGACGAAGACACTTTGATATTCGTGCAGCGTAATTATTGTCTCTGTGTTTTCCGTAATCGAATGAACTGTTTGAGTAATCAGCGACCCTTTCAGATCAAAGCAAAACAATAAACAAGTTAAAATGTTTTCTACGAGCAAAACTCACTTTGATATCTTGTGTGTTGTTACCTTGGCGTCAGTGTTCACAAAAAGACAAGCAATTTATCTCTGTCTGTGAGTTTTCTGTATTCAAATCAATTGTTTGAGTAATGAGCGACCCTTTCAGATCAAAGCAATTCCCCGAAAGCGGCGTATGGCTGCCTAAATGGCGGGGTAAAAACGGTCATACACGTAAAATTCCACTCGTGCAAAAAAACACGTAGTGTACGAGGGAGTTTCAGCCCACGAACGCAGAAGAAGAAGAAGAAGAAGATCAAAGCAAAACAATAAACAAGCTCAAATGTTTTCTATTAACAAAACCCTCTTTGATACCGGGGATTCGTTACCTAATTGGTGTCAGTTTTTGTTGTTTTAGAGAAAAAGTTTTCGCAAAAAGACAATCACGGCGATTTGTCTCTGTCTGTGAGTGTTCTGTATTCGAATTAATTGTTTGAGTAGTCAGCGACACTTTCAGATCAAAGCAAAACAATAAGCAAGCTAAAATATATTCAACTAACAAAATATTATTTGATACCTGGGTCTTGTTACCTTAGAGTTAGTTTCAGTCGTTTTGGAAAAAGGGTTTTCGCGAAAAGACAATCGATTTGTTTTCAGGTGTTATTTTTGAGTTCGATAGTATAAGAGACAAGGTATTGTTTGGAAGTATTGAAAATAGAAATAGGGGAATTTTCAAAGAAAAAAGCATGCTCTGTCTCTGTCTCTGTCTCTCTCAGTCTCTGTCTCTGTCTCTCTGTGTCTGTCTCTGTCTGTCTGTCTGTCTGTCTGTCTGTCTGTCTGTCTGTCTGTCTGTCTCTCTCTCTCTCTCTCTCTCTCTCTCTCTCTCTCTCTCTCTCTCTCTCTCTCTCAATCTCTCCGAATGACACAAAAAGAGAAATGTACGGCCAATGTGTCATGCTATGAGGACACCTGCTTTGATCATGAGCATCTTTATCAATACACCCGATGAACAGACACTGAACATAAATTTCCACCCGGCTTCAAACACACCCGACAACAGTCGTCACGTAAATCACCTTTGTGCAGGAAAAGACCATCTTCCTAAAGAGAGTTTCATTCCACCGCATAGTGCTGCAATGGACTTTGAATGGCCAGAGACATGATGTACTGGACAGCGGGGACAAAGGCACTGACCATACCCCGCAAAGGGTCAACCCATTTAGAGTCATTGAGGAAGACCTCAGCCACTCTCGTTCCGACCTCCGAATTCCATCTTTTTGCCATTCTCGTCGCCGAGACCAAAAGGTGTTTCGAGAGGCACACCGAAACTCTCGTTTCAACCTCTCTTTTTGCCATTCTCGGTCGCCAAGACCAAAAGGGTGCTCTAAGAGGCTCACCGAGACTGCCGTTTCAACCTTTCTTTTGGCCATTCTCGGCCCTCACAGACCCAAAGGTCTCGAAGGCGCAACGCGACCGTGACGTGTCCGTGATTTACTACCCCAGAATCCATTGCGATCCACTTCCTGAATGAAATTCCTCCAATGGAGAGCCCTCACTTGAATGGGCTAGGGTTAGACGCTACATTTGGGTTGTCCACCTTCGCCCGCATCTTCTGCTCGTAAAGTAAGCGATGGGGAAGTGGAGGTGACAACGGGGGGCAACCTCTGGGCCTTTGGCTCGGTGATTGCTTTTTTGTGTGGGAAGGAAATGGAAAAATTGAAGGCAGTCCCTGAATTCTTAATGCCCTTCTGTTAATGGCATTTTCGATATAAATGTTCTAACCAGTCTGAATTTTGTTTGATGTTTAAATGTTAAAACAAAACAAAGTGAGTCGGTGACTTTAAATTAAAGGTAAGTGGAGCAAATAGAGGGTGATATTAAAAGCACACAGAGTCACGTTTCAAGAGAGAGAAAGCGAGATGAAGAGAGAGAGAAAGAGAGAGAGAGAGACAGAGAGAGAGATCGAGAGAGAGAGAGAGAGAGAGACATTGACATTGACATTGACATTGACAATTACAATTTTTTTGTTTTTGAGGCCGGGTACCAAGAATAACACACACACACACACACACACACACACACACACACCACACACACACACACGGACAAAGACACGGAAAGAGACAAAAGGGGAGAGGATAAAACCCAGGCAACATCACCCGCCAGAGGAGCTCAAAAACCAAAGAGTTCAACGGGTCCCAACTTCCGAACGAGGGGAAGCCAATCGTTTGGAAATGAATCGTGGCCTGGGGCTGAATAGCCTCCCTTGCTTTACGGCAAAACGAGAGGTCCGGATGGCACCGGTCTGTGCGCGAGGGGTGAAATTTATGCTCGTATCCCTCTTCTTTGCCAGTCTCGTAAATCTGACACTTTGCTTTTGCCCATTAAGCTCATGGCTTGGGTGATAAATGCGCCCATTTTGCGCCATTTCAGTTGCCCTCTTGGGACCAATTTTCCCCGGACAAGTGTGCTGGGTGCCTAAAGTCTTTGCTCCGCCCAGCTCTCGCGACGATGGTTTGAAGGTGCAATTTAAGCGTCTGTCACAATAGATTGGCGTTGCTATCTAATCTCCAAAGGTGCGAAATCGCTTTTCTCGGATCAAGTGGATTAAAGATTCCCTTGTGCGTGTCAGTCACCTTCAGTTCCTGAATAAACTGAAGCCGGGAGTGTATTCAGTTTAACTCGTCAGTGTCGCTAGAATTATGCATTTACTCACTTGTCAGTTGCAGTTTTATATCGTTATTAACAATGGATACCCTTAAATATCGCACACGATTGTGTGTCAATATTTTGTAATCGTTTATTGTCAAAATACTAGTTGTTTAGAGTCAACACTGATCAGACAGTGTTGGCTTACAGCGCCGGTGTAACACGAGAAAATTACTCCCACGAGATTTTTACTCCGGAGTAAACATTTCGTACGAAAAAGTTACTCCCTTTACGAAAAAAGCACTCCCCCATTGCACGAGAAAATTACTCCCCAAGACAGGTGAGTTCCGAGTAAACATTTCGTAAAAAAATGTTACTCCCCTGACAAATAAATACGAATAAATTACTTCAGCCCAACACGAGCAATTTAACTTCCCATGCCAGGTGTACGAAATTTTTACTCCCTTGTCCCCTGTTAGTCTTGGTGGTGGAAGGAGGGTAGCGCGACATTCGTGTGCGCGAGATTACTTATTGGCATTATCCCTTCGCCCGCATCCCATTTTTGCGTACGAGTTTTTTACTGGAAGTAAAAAAAATGGGGAGTAAAAATTTCGTGGAGGGAGTAATTTTTTCGTGCCTTGGGGAGTTCTTTTCTCGTACGAAAAGTGTACTCGGAGTAAGAATTTCGTACGAAATATTTACTCCGGAGTAAATTTTTCGTGGAGTAAAAATTTCGTGTTACACCGGTGTGACGTTTTCATCTTTCGCCGTGTTGATATTTCGCTTCTCGGCCTCGTTGATCTAGTATAAACTCTACACTGAATAAAAAAAAACACCCTTCGATAGTACTGACGTGTACCTTACATTCATGGGGCCAAATTTGTCCAACCAGTTTGTTTTATTTAACTTAGAAATTTGATTCATCCTAAAATGTTTCCCTTCTTACTCAAGGGACGTAACCACTCGGTATACGTTTTCGAAGAATTCGATTTTGGGGGTGAAATCTATTAAATTTCACCACCAATTTTCTTCACATGCAAGAAACTGACATGCTTTTCGTCCATAAATAATTTCACTTCTTAATTTTACCAGGAAACAACATTTCAGTCTTGAGTATATGTCGAGGGGGAAATATGTACACAGGCGAAAGATGAAATCGTGACACCGGCACACGGTGCTGTTAACAGGAAGAAGAAAAATAAACTTCGCGGCCAAAAAAGAAAGACTGAGATAAAGACAGAAAGAAACAAGTCGCGTAAGGCGAAATTACTACATTTAGTCAAGCTGTGGAACTCACAGAATGAAACTGAACGCACTGCATTTTTTCACAATGACCGTAGTCCGCCGCTTGTGCATAACGGAGTGAAACTGACGAGCCTGTTCAGCGCGGTAGTGGTTTCGCTGTGCTGCATAGCACGCTTTTCTGTACGTCTCTTCGTTTTAACTTTCTGAGCGTGTTTTTAATCCAAACATATCATATCTATATGTTTTTGGAATCAGGAACCGACAAAGAATAAGATGAAATTGTTTTTAAATCGATTTCGGAAATTTAATTTTGATCATAATTTTTGTATTTTTAATTTTCAGAGCTTGTTTTTAATCCAAATATAGCATATTTATATGTTTTTGGAATCAGGAAATGATGTAGAATAAGATTAACGTAAATTTGGATCGTTTTATATAAAAAAAATTATTACAATTTTCAGATTTTTAATGACCAATGTCATTAATTAATTTTTAAGCCACCAAGCTGAAATGCAATACCCAAGTCCGGCCTTTGTCGAAGATTGCTTTACAAAAATGTCAATCAATTTGATTGAAAAATGCGGACGTGACAGTGCCGCCTCAACTTTCACGAAAAGCCGGATATGACGTCATCAAAGACATTTATCAAAAAAATGAAAAAAACGTCTGAGGATATCATACCCAGGAACTCTCATGTCAAATTTCATAAAGATCGGTCCAGTAGTTTAGTCTGAATCGCTCTACACACACACACGCACACACACACACACACACACACACACACACACACACACACACACACACACACACACACACACACACACACACACCACGACCCTCGTCTCGATTCCCCCTCTATGTTAAAACATTTAGTCAAAACTTGACTAAATGTAAAAAGAAAGAACAAGTCGCGTAAGGCGAAAATACAATATTTAGTCAAGTAGCTGTCGAACTCACAGAATGAAACTGAACGCAACGCAACGCAGCAAGACCGTAAACTCGTAGCATCGTCACTCCACCGCCCGTGGCAAAGGCAGTGCCCGTGGAATTGACAAGAAGAGCGGGGTATTCGTTGCGCTGAGAAGGATAGCACGCTTTTCTGTACCTCTCTTCGTTTTAACTTTCTGAGCGTGTTTTTAATCCAAACATATCATATCTATATGTTTTTGGAATCAGGAACCAACAAGGAATAAGATGAAAGTGTTTTTAAATTGATTTCGAAAAAAAATTTGATAATAATTTTTACATATTTAATTTTCAGAGCTTGTTTTTAATCCGAATATAACATATTTATATGTTTTTGGAATCAGCAAATGATGGAGAATAAGATAAACGTAAATTTGGATCGTTTTATAAATTTTTATTTTTTTTACAATTTTCAGATTTTTAATGACCAAAGTCATTAATTAATTTTTAAGCCACCAAGCTGAAATGCAATACCGAACCCCGGGCTTCGTCGAAGATTACTTGACCAAAATTTCAACCAATTTGGTTGAAAAATGAGGGCGTGACAGTGCCGCCTCAACTTTCACGAAAAGCCGGATATGACGTCATCAAAGACATTTATCAAAAAAATGAAAAAAAAACGTCCGAGGATATCATACCCAGGAACTCTCATGTCAAATTTCATAAAGATCGGTCCAGTAGTTTGGTCTGAATCGCTCCACACACACACACGCACATACACACACACACACACACACACACACACACACACACACACACACACACACACACAGACAGACAGACAGACGCACATACACCACGACCCTCGTTTCGATTCCCCCTCGATGTTAAAATATTTAGTCAAAACTTGACTAAATATAAAAAGAAAAACAAGAAACAAAGGGGAAAAAAGAACGACAGAACGAAAGAATAATGGAAAGACGGAAATAAAGAAAGAAATGAAGAAAATATTCTAACCTAAACAATCTCCTCAAAAGTGTTTTTCAATAAATATGAAATGTATTGTGATGCCGAATTTTTGCCCCCACGGGAGGCTTCTTCAAGGCGATCAATGGAGCTGAAAAAACGTAACGCAGTTTCAGGAATGGTTCCATGAATATGGTAACTAATGGTATCGAACAACAGTTCTCATCAAACAACAGGATTTACACATTTCCTACCTATCACACAGGAATTAAACAAGTCAAAATGGCTTCCCATAACGCTGACATTATATCTTACAAACACGTGCGATTGTAAACAAAGTCGAAAGGAAAGAACAGATTGTTTTTGAATTTTCAGCCATCATTGACAAAGGAAACCTCGCGCTTTTTTTTGGTTGCTAGTATCTTTTTCTAGGTGGGTTTTTTCTCTCTCCTTTGTCCTAATACAGACTGTCGACGTAACTTGTAGAAGTAGAAAATAGTGAAGGATTGGCGTGAAAGAGAAAGAAAGGAAGAAAGACAGAAAACGGGAATGAAAAACAGAAAAAAAGAACCAACGAAATTAAAGAACGGAAGAAAGAAAGAAAAACGACAGCTATTTTCTTGTGACATCTTTCAATCGTTCTTGACAAAGTTGATTGTTTTTTTAGTTGTTTTTTTTATAATAATTGCAGCTCGAATTTTGTGTGGGCAACATACTTGCCTGATTAGTTGTTGCTATAATATTATACTCTCGATTATTACTGACGTGTTTTTTTTTGGGTTTTTTTTTTAACCCATTTTAGCCAACTGTCCCTTTTTATGGACGCTGAATGAAATTCACTTCTGACATTAACATCGAGGTGAACGTTTAGATTTGTTTTCTGAAATAGACTAGGTAAGCCCTAAACTCAATGCACGGTTAGTTAGATTCAGTGCTTTCATTTCCTGATTTATATGGCAGGGCCGGACCTAGGGAGGGGGGGGGGGGGGGGGGGTTCCAAGATCAGGGGGTACAGGGGCCTCAGCATCCCCTGGACCCCTGCCTCATTTTTGGACCCCCCCCTCCCTCCCCCTCTTTTATACTTGAACCGGTCCTATATGGAGGCAGCAATTTGCAAATGGTGGGGTGTTGGTGCGTACTGTTAACGGTCACCTTCAAAGGTGGCCCCAGAACACTATTTTATTTAAAAATTGTGTATATATCATAATAAAGAGAAACTGTTAATTATACCATAATGCAAAAACGGTTTTCTTGTCTTTTGTCAAAAATGAATTACTCTTGATTTTGCTGAACCAATGCAAGCGTCCCATTTTAGGGACAGTGGGATCAAGAGGGGTGCGGTTTTTGATTCTTATCCACATGAGCAAAATTCACTTTTGACATCAACATTGAGGTGAAAGTTTCGATTTCTTTTCTTAAATAGACTGGGTAGGCCCTGAACACAGTACACAGCCAGTTAGTTTCAGTGCTTTTTTTCTGGTTTATATGGAGGCGGTATTTTGCAAATGTGTGGGTGTCGGTGCGTACAGTGAACGGTCACCTTCAAAAGAAAGTCCAGAACTTTTTTGTTTTAAAACTGTTCATAATTATATCATAATGAAGAGAAAATGTTAACTAAACTATAATGCAAGAACGCATTTCTTGATTTTGTCAAAAAGTAAATACTGTTGATTTTGTATACGCTGAACCATCATAGATCTATACAAATCTAAATATAGGTCCCTGGCTGAACCAAGCGTCCGTTTTAGGGGACAGTGGGACCAAGAGGGGTGGAGTTTTTGCTTCTTTCTCACATCGTCTGCGTTTATTTCTACAGACTGAAAACCCCTCATAAGGTGGTCAATATACTTTAGGATGAATTCTACAGACATGTGAAATAACAAGAATGTGAATTGGTGTTGCTGCCTACATGAAGACAATTCCCTTTGTGTATTGGGTCCGTGCTATAGCGGGTTTACGGTCAACCTGCAATTATATGCTTTGCAGTTATAGGCTGCTAGAGAAGAACCTTTGACAATTTTACTCTTTTTTTTATCAATCATTACAAACGCCAAAGATTATTGTAGACATGTCTAATATCGAAAACAAACAGGGATTAGGATGCCTGTGCAAAACAAGCATCTTCCGCTGATCGCCCAAGAGTAACTACCCGGGTTATGAAGAAGCAGTTGCTTCCAGATATTGATCACATTACTGAGGAAAGAAAAAAATGTCAAATGAGACGAATCTATTGTGAGAAGATAGTGTACATCAAATGCAAGGAAGGGCGGGGATGTAGCTCAGTCGGTAGCGCGCTGGATTTATATCCAGTTGGCCGCTGTCAGCGTGAGTTCGTCCCCACGTTCGGCGAGAGATTTATTTCTCAGAGTCAACTTTGTGTGCAGACTCTCCTCGGTGTCCGAACACCCCCGTGTGTACACGCAAGCACAAGACCAAGTGCGCACAAAAAAGATCCTATAATCCATGTCAGAGTTCGGTGGGTTATAGAAACACGAAAATACCCAGCATGCTTCCTCCGAAAAAGGCGTATGGCTGCCTAAATGGCGGGGTAAAAAAAAACGGTCATACACGTAAAATTCCACTCGTGCAAAAAAAACACGAGTTTACGTGGGAGTTTCAGCCCACGAACGCAGAAGAAGAAGAAGAAGAAGAAGAAGAAGATGCAAGGAATGCAGCGTCGGATTTGCAGAATAAAATTAATGATTGTGTTGACTTGCAGCAAGCATATGTTTATTTGTTTTCATGTCACAAATAACATGTAATTTATTTCACTATTCAACTTAATAACTATTAAACAAGAACTGTAGGAAAGCATGCTTGTGTCTTTGTTTTTGTAATGAAATGAAACCCCCCTACCCTCTTCATCTCACTGTCCCTAAAAAGGGACACTGACATTATATGCTCAAAATCAATATCTACGACGGGCGCTGTGGCGGGGTGGTAAGACGTCGGCCTCTTAATCGGAAGATCGAGGGTTCGAATCCCGGTCGCGGCCGCCTGGTGGGTTAAGTGTGGAGATTTTTCCGATCGCCCAGGTCAACTTATGTGCAGACCTGCTAGTGGCTTATCCCCCTTCGTGTGTACACGCAAGCACAAGACCAAGTGCGCACGGAAAAGATCCTGTAATCCATGTCAGAGTTCGGTGGGTTATAGAAACACGAAAATATCCAGCACGCTTCCTCCGAAAGCGGCGTATGGCTGCCTTAATGGCGGGGTAAAAACGGTCATACACGTACAATTCCTCTCGTGCAAAAAACACGAGTGTACGTGGGAGTTTCAGCCCACGAACGCAGAAGAAGAAGAATATCTACTACTCTACGCGGCCAGAATCGCTTTTAAACATGAGATTCTAAACACGTGGGTCAATGTACCAGCGCGGCCTGGATCGTTTTCAAAAAAGAGATTCTGAACGCGTGGGTCAATACTATATATACCAGCGCGGCAAGAATCGATTTAAAAAAAGAGATTCTGAACGCGTGGGTCAGTGGACCAGCGCGGCCGGAATCGTTTTTAAAACAGATTTTCAACGCGTCGGTCAGTGGAATGCGTGGGTCAATGGACCAGCGCGGCCAGAATTGATTTAAAAAAAAGATATTCTGAACGATTGGGTCTGTGGACCAGCGCGGCCAGAATCGTTTTCAAAAAAGAGATTCTGAACGTGTGGCTCAGTGGACCAACGCGACAAAAATCGTTTTTAAATCAGAGATTCTGAACACGTGAGTCAGTAGACCGGCGCGGCCAGAATCGACCAGCGCGGCCAAAATGGTTTTTAAAAAAGAGATTCTTAACGCGTGGTTCAGTGGATCAGCGCAGCCAGAATCGACCAGCGCGGCCAGAATCGTTTAAAAAAAAGTGAACGCGTGAGTCAAAAGATCAGCGCGGCCAGAATCGTTTTTTAAAACGGCCAGAATCGACAAGCGCGGCCAGAATCGACCAGCGCGCCCAGAACCGCGTTTGAAAAAGAGACTGAACGCGTGGGTCGGTGTACTGGCGCGGCCAGAATCGACTAGCGCGGCCAGAATCGTTTTTAAAAAAGAGACTTTGAATGCGTGGGTCAGTGGACCAGCGCGGCCAGAATCTTTTTTAAAAAAAGAGATTCTGAACGCGTGGGTCAATCGACCAGCGCGGCCAGAATGGACCAGCGCGGCCAGAATCGTTTTTAAGAAAGAGATTCTAAACACGAGGGTCAGTGGACCGGCGCGGCCAGAATCGACCAGCGCAGCCAGAATCGTTTTCAAAAAAGTGATTCTGAACGCGTGGGTCGGTGGACGGGCGCGTCCAGAATCAACCAGCGCGGCCAGAATCGTTTTTAAAGAAGAGATTCTGAACGCGTGGGTCAATGGACCAGCGCGGCCAGAATCGTTTCTAAAAAAGAGATTCTGAAAGCGTGGGTCAATGGACCAGCGCGGCCAGAATCGTTTTTAAAAAAGAGATTCTGAACGCGTGGGTCAATGAACCAGCGCGGCCAGAATCGACCAGCGCGGCCAGAATCGTTTAAAAAAAAAGAGATTCCTAACGCTTGGGTGAGTGAACCGGCGCGGCCAGAATCGACCAGCGCGGCCAGAATCGACCAGCGCGGCCAGAATCGACCAGCGCGGCCAGAATCGTTTTTAAAACAGATTTTCAACGCGTGGGTCAGTGGACTGGGTGGGTCAATGGACCAGCGCGACCAGAATTGATTTCAAAAAAGAGATTCTGAACGTGTGGCTCAGTGACCACACGACC
>NC_090250.1:8925002-8940002 GCF_037325665.1 Littorina saxatilis | reverse complement strand
GGATTAAAAACACGCTCAGAAAGTTAAAACGAAGAGAGGTACAGAAAAGAGTGCTATCCTTCCCAGCGCAACTACTACCCCGCTCTTCTTGTCAATTTCACTGCCTATGCCGTGAGCGGTGGACTAACGATGCTACGAGTATACGGTCTTGCTGCGTTGCATTGCGTTCAGTTTCATTCTGTGAGTTCCACAGCTTGACTAAATGTAGTAATTTCGCCTTACGCGACTTGTTTTTTATTCCGTTAGATTTCATCGGTGTTTCTTCATACACACACACGTACGCACGCGCGCTCCTTCACACACAAACACAATCACACAAACACACACATACCAGCACAACGCACGCATTTACGCACGCACATACACATACACATACACACACACACACTATACACACACACACACACACACACACACACACACACACACACTCAGCCACACTCTCTCTCTCTCTTTCTCTCTCTCTCTCTCTCTCGCTCTCTCTCTCTTTCGCTCTCTCTCTCTCTCTTTCTCTTTCGCTCTCTGTCTCGCTCTCTCTCTCTCTCTCTCTTGCTCTCTCTCTAGCTCTCTCGCTCTCTCTCTCTCTCTCTCTCTCTCTCTCTCTCTCTCTCGCTCTCTCTCTCTCTCTCGCTCTCTCTCTCTCGCTCGCTCTCTCTCTCTCTCTCTCTCTCGCTCTCTCTCTCGCTCTCTGTCTCTCGCTCGCTCTCTCTCTCTATCTCTCTCTCTCTCTCTCTCTCTCTCTCTTTACACGCACACACGCATATAGCGGCGCAATCATCATAAGAGAAAGGAACGAACAGTCAATGAAAAATATATGCTTCCGGACATAGTTTGTCTTGAGGGTCTGGATCTGGATCTGGATAACCCGCCTGGGTTGGTGGTTGGCGGGTGCGCCACAGAAGCCGACGACGACTATCAACGTGACGTTTTTTTGGGTGTGCGCATCTAAAAGAGTCTTAAAAGTTCACTGTACACAAGGTGGATATAGTGTACAACTCCAGCTGGTCTTCTTGCTGCTGTACTTGCGGTTTTAGTCCGTTTGCCCTAGGATGTAGGCTTTTCAAGCACAGTTAAAAAATGCTATGTTACAATGTTAAAAACTGGATAAAAACTACTGAGGCTCTCACACTGGTTTCTGCCCCCCTAACGCCGATGAGAAGGCGCTGGGCGTGGTCAAGGTGACGGTGGCTTCGCTCAAGTTGTTCCACTCGATCACTGTCTTTATAAAGAACGAGTTCCTGTATTGATCAGTCTTTGAGGTAGGAGCTTTGAAACAGCGGCTGTTGTTGGTTGCCTGTCTCTGGAGGATGTTTTGGCTCTCATACCCCTCGTAGGCTTTAGGCTTGACTCGGCGCCGAGATACGCTCACCGGGGTGAGGAAGGAGTCAGGGGGTAAGGCAGGTACAAGTCCATTGATGATTTTGAACAGCATCGTCAGGCGAAGTTGCTGACGGCGTTCCTGGAGTGTAGGAAGTTGGAGGTACTCTAGCATCTTGGTGACGCAGCCTGGGTCCTTGGACACGTAGTCTTTCATGATGAACCTAGCGGCTAGGCGTTGGATGCGTTCGAGTCTCTCAACGTCTTGTTTGTAGTAGGGGTCCCAGACCACCGCCCCGTACTCAAGGGTGGACCTGACAAGAGTGATGTAGGCAAGGCGACGGCACTCACGTGGGCAGTTCCGGAGGTTCCGGCGTAAGAAGCCCAGGGTAGATCCTGCCCTCTTGCAGAGACTGGTGATGTGGGGGCCCCACTTCAGGTCGGCTGAGATCTGTATGCCGAGGTACGGGTTCTGTTCGACCTGTTGGAGGATGGTGTCTCCGAGGCTGTAGAAGTATTGTAAGGGTTATGTAACTTTTTTTCCTGCAACGGATCAAAGTAAATCACAGTAATAACACTGACACAAATTAGTATAACAGAAACAACAAATCAAGAATCGAACTCGTTCTTCTTATATATATACGTCTGTTCCCTTTTGTTGTTGCATGCTGGATGAGAGAAAGGGAATCAGTGCTATATATAAAACTAGGTGGCGCTCTGCATCGGGCGACGCTGTGGTACATTAGAATATGTAACCGCAGTACTTTAAAGATGTCCATGTTATATAGTGCTATATGTTTTATGTAAAATCAATGTCTTGTTTGTATTATTGTTATGTACCACCCCTGAATTTCTCTATGAGATAATAAAGTATTCTTATTCTTATTATTCTTATTCTTATATGTAGGTTAAGGGCACAGTAAGCCTCCCATAAACCATCACAGATACTGTCGGGCTTTTACACGCAGTACAAGCACACTTTCGTTAAACACTCACCGCTTGAGAACATCCTAGGTGCCCTCCGTAAAGAGCGAGCAATTTTCAAAGAATTTATTTTTGCGTGGTTTATCTTACCCATGAGCCATCGTGAACCCGTGTGATCCAGTTTCTTTTTTGTCACAATTTAGTCGTCAGTTTGTGATTTCAATGCGACTCGCTGTAAGCTTATCTGCAATAGCACGTTATTGTGTACCTCTGAATCTAAAATGCAAGAAACGGCTGAGAACTAGAGTGGTGGCGGTTGAAGGTTAAGAGGAACTGGCACTAGGCACAACCGTCGTCTGCCACGAGAAAGACGTTTCGCGTGACACGTTTCCGGGCTTTTCTTTTTTCAAACTTTAAAAACTTCGAATTATACTGATCTTGTCTTGATGAAAAAAAGAATTCTTTTATGATTTAAGAATGTTTGTGTAACAAGCTGTCAATTTATTATTTAGATTTTAAGAGTTAGGTCTAGCACCAAAACGAGGCGCCTGATTTTCCGTTCGCATAGTAAACGAAAATAAATTCTTCGAAAATATCTCACTCTCGACAGAAAGCAGCCAGGATGTTCAATCAATCAATCAATCAATGAGTCTTATATCGCGCATATCTTATACGGCCAGTAGATTGCAGCCATTTCGGCGCATATTTACCTTTCGCGGCCTATTATTCCAAGTCACACGTAGACAATTATTAACTGTGCCTAAGCAATTTTGCCAGGAAAGACCCTTTTGTCAATCGTGGGATCTTTAACGTGCACACCCAATGTAGTGTACACGGGGGGAGGTTCGGACACCGAAGAGAGTCTGCACACAAAGTTGACTCTGTGAAATAAATTTCCGCCGAACCTGGGATCGAACTCACGCTGACAGCGGCCAACTGAATACAAATCCAGCGCGCTACCAACTGAGCTATATCCCCGCCGTTCCCGTTCGGTGAGTGTTCAAATGGAAGTATGCTTGCACTGTATGTAGAGGCTCGGGGAGCTCAGTGGTGGTTTACGGGAGGCTTACTGTGCCTTTAAGAAATTATTATGGTAACTTAACAGGCCTCAAGGGAATCGGTTAAACAACAATGTTGATTGCTTGATTGCTGTTGTTTCATTTTGTTGTTTTTGTGTGTACATTTACTTTTTGTCTAGACGTCAGAAGATTTGATACACACATCTTAATAAACGTACTGTGAGCGCTCGTTTTGGGATTGTAGAATGTACTCGACAGTCTCTAGGTAACTTCTAAATTCAAAGGATTATTTCTTTCTACTTTTTTTGTTTTTTTGTTTTTTTGAGCCTGTTACTATTAACAAAATGCATGTATTTTCTCTTTAAAACATAAAGTAAAATAAACGATAAATCAGTGACGGCGGAAAGAAATAGGACTTGTTAGGCTACGCCTTTTTCTTTTTCCCTCTTTTTATTTTTTTACAAGCTTCGCCGAGTGATGTGTGCAGATCGTGTAAAGGGATGTAATCCACCTTAAATGCATGTACCAGGCTGTACTGAGCTTTGGGGGATTACTTCCCTTGTACTCTCTCTCTCTCTCTCTCTCTCTCTCTCTCTCTCTCTCTCTCTCTCTCTCTCTCTCTCTCTCTCTCTCTCTCTCTCTCTCTCTCTCATTCTAATGCATGACATAGTGTAATATTATGGATGGGGACACAATGAGGCTGTAGGCAAGGCAAGGCATGTCAGGCTGAATAGCCTGGAGTCACTGCAGACAGTCGCGTTTCCGCAAATAGACTAAGAACTGATTACATTTCTGGTGATTATTCGTGTGTCACTATGATTAAATACATACGATATCGATTACAAAAACAACAATAACACCAAGACGTTTCTTTTCTTTATCCTCTCTTTCAAAGTGAAATCCGCTCTGACGTCAAAAGCCAAACAAAGTTCAAAAAGACGTCATAAAAAGAAAAATGGCGTCACGTCAAACTTCTGTCACTTCTTCTGCACGTCTCCCGGGGAAATGAAACAGAATTTCGACTCGAGAACGAAGTTTGTCTCGATGACTTTAACATATCAGCTGTACTGTAGAACATTACTCGTAAGATCACTAGTATAGGCAGTGTATGACGTATCGGTATCGTACATCATTAATTGTACGTCTTGACTGACAGTGCATAATCATATGAATGGCATAACTCTCGGTGAAGCCTCACTTAACGACTATCATACTCTCACTTCTTTACTGTCTCGATCGACACAGATGAACATAAAAGTGGTAACCCAGACTCTGCTATAGATAGACAAGCAATATTTAAAATGGACGGATTGGAGTGGATCGAAGTGTCCCAGAATTTAGAATCTTTGCTTCTACATGATGCAAACAGCGAACAAAAAACTTCACGTCAAAGATCTCCAAAACCGCGTGACAACTGCACTGCACCGCACGACGGAACCGTCTGCGCCACCGGGGACGACTTCAGTAGCGCGTCCCTAAACGGGCCCAGTCTTTAAACGGAACAAAGCGAGGCGCGACTTTGTTGACAGTGGAGACAGTGCCAACAAACTGTCCCATGTCGCACACACACGACGTCAACAAACATGGAGGCCAGACCAAATCTCCAGCCTCGACCTGAGGTCGCAGTTTTGACTGACGGGTGGCGACCGTACCCGAGCTTGGTCTGATATCAGGTATTGCTTGCTACAAAGTTTGGTTCTCGCACCCCTGACGTTTGAACTTTCTGGCCCGAGTCTGTCGCGAAGGGGGGAAGTTTGCACGCAGGAACAAAAGGTCCGTAGCGCTGGCAAAGTTTGCGTGCTGCAAACGGGTGTATGGTGATTTATCAGAAGCTTTACAAACGGTAGCCGCGGCGCAGACGGTAAAATTTGCGTGAGTGGATTTGGGTACCGGGGATCAATCGGCCGTTGCGATATATATTGTTACATTCCTTGGCTAAGGTTGATTAGATTGTGTCGACTGCTAGATCATGTGTGATATTGCACCCTGAGTAACTTTGTCCTTATAGTTATTCAGTCGAACTTCTTATAGTTATACAGTCGAACTTCTTATAGTTATACAGTCGAACTTCTTATAGTTATACAGTCGAACTTCTTATAGTTATACAGTCGAACCTGTCTATACCGACCACCCAAGGGACCGACCAAAAGTGGTCGTCATTGACGTGCAGGTGGTCGGCGTTATCATGGAAAATTGAAAGTTATAGAGAATTTATAGCAGTACGTGGTTGTTATGGAAAGTTGAAATTTTGAGAAAAAATAACCTCGCAGGGGGGTCATTTTTGAGTGGTAATCGCCAGAATAGGTTCCCCTGTGGCTATTTTACATCCCAGTCCAATAGACAGTGGAGATTTATGGTATGTACCCTTAGTAGTGCTGAGTTCCTAGTGTATGTTATCCTACATACGTGAGAGAGACACCCGTGAGATAATAATTGTTCAAATCACAGTGTGTATATCATGTAAATGAGGTCATGTCAAGCAAGTCTGGCAGGGACCTGTTTTTCCACTGCTTATGATGCCAAAGTCACCGAGACAAACGTCATTATAGAAACAAAAATTGCGCTCGCTAATTACCCTCGATGAATCTTTAGAACTAACACATCACGCCACACTTTCAGAGTGACGTTTCTTTGCTTTGCACAAAGCTTTAGAAGAGATCGAGGTTCCAAAACAAGCGTCTTCAATTTAGCCTCCTCGACTGCAGGACATTTTCAGTAAAATACACGTAAGTACAGTATGTAGGATAAACAGAATACTACATGGCTTGCTGTTTCGTACCAGATTTACACTCGTTGCTTTTTCAAATAGTGAACAGCTCGCTTTCACTCGCAGTTCAATATTTATAAAAACAACTTGTGTAAATCTGGTACGACACAGCAAGCCATGTAGTATTCTCTATGTACACAGCTCAAATGTATCTTATCAAAATACGATCTCATGGCTTGGTCAAGTACAGAGATATATAACCACTCCTTCTTTGCTACTTTCCCTCTGAACAACTCCCATTAAGCATATTTTTACTCCCAACTTTAAAATCCACATGCGCAAGCATAAGCCGGGAAATCAGGGATATGTAAAGTCATATGTGCTCTCCGTACACCATTCGCACACAAAAAAGCAAAACAAATATGAATGCAACTTTATTGTCAGAAACATGAACACATAAACAAATGTGTTTGTGTCAAGGGCACCAGCAGCAAACAAGAATTCTTTCTCAGACTTTCCAATCGTACCCTTCACCCCCCCCCCCCCCCCAACACACCAAGAAAAATGGCCAACTACAGTGGGACATTTGGGGCGGGGATGTAGCTCAGTCGGTAGCGTGCTGGATTTGTATCCAGTTGGCCGCTCTCAGCGTGAGTTCATCCCCACGTTCGGCGAGAGATTTATTTCTCAGTCAACTTTGTGTGCAGACTCTCCTCGGTGTCCGAACACCCCCGTGTGTACACGCAAGCACAAGACCAAGTGCGCACGAAAAAGATCCTGTAATCCATGTCAGAGTTCGGTGGGTTATAGAAAAACGAAAATACCCAGCATGCTTCCTCCGAAAACGGCGTATGGCTGCCTAAATGGCGGGGTAAAAAAACGGTCATACACGTAAAATTTCACTCGTGCAAAAAACACGAGTGTACGTGGGAGTTTCAGCCCACGAACGCAGAAGAAGAAGAAGAAGAATTGAGTGGGACATTTGATGAGAGAATGCCTGTGGGGTCAAGCAAAACATCCAATGTTACGACGGGTGCAATGGCTTAGTGGATAAGACGCCAGCCTCCCATACGGAACTTGAGTGTTTGAATCCCAGCCACGTCTTGTGGGTTAAGGGTGGAGACTTTTTCAGATCTCCCAGGTCAGACATATTAAAGTGATAAGACCCTCGTCCCCCTTCTAGCCCATCCCACTTGTTAGGTTTGTGTAGCATTGATTGAGGGTTAACAACATGTGTAAGTGTTTTCTTCTTCTTCTTCTTCTGCGTTCGTGGGCTGAAACTCCCACGTACACTCGTGTTTTTTGCACGAGTGAAATTTTACGTGTATGACCGTTTTTACCCCGCCATTTAGGCAGCCATACGCCGTTTTCGGAGGAAGCATGCTGGGTATTTTCGTTTTTCTATAACCCACCGAACTCTGACATGGATTACAGGATCTTTTTCGTGCGCACTTGGTTTTGTGCTTGCGTGTACACACGGGGGTGTTCGGGCACCGAGGAGAGTCTGCACACAAAGTTGACTGAGAAATAAATCTCTCGCCGAATGTGGGGACGAACTCACGCTGACAGCAACCAACTGGATACAAATCCAGCATGCTACCGACTGAGCTACATCCCCGCCCTGTAAGTGTTTTGAATGGGGAAATGTTTGTATTTTGCTCTTGTTGTTGACGTTTCCTGTGGCACTTACTCAAATAATTCCTTATTGATTTCTCTTCCAGGTTAGACCATGGACATTCAAATCCCATTGGCCGAACAGGACACAGGAACCGAAGGTCACCCAACAGACCGTTCACTCACCCAGACGGTCTCCGACGGTTGGTCACGTGAAGGTCAGGCATCATCCTTGACCTCAAGATCATTAGCACCCAGCGGAGTTTCCCAAGCTCTTAGCTCCCACACAGCCGTGGAAGACAAAGCGGATGCCGACGTCTGCACGGGAAATGATTTGAACGAACCTGCCAGTGGTGATGATACTCAGGGTGATGAACATACTAGAATTCCTTTGAAGAGTCCAGGAACGGAGAGAGACAATGAGAATAATTTTTCGGAAGACACGTATAGGTCAACTCGTTTAGCGGCCGAAGAAGCGACAGACAGATATCTCGCCGCTCTGAGCTCTGCAGACTCTCAAGAAGGGGAGCAAGAGAGTGTTACAACAATGGAAACTGCAGAAGAGAGCGCTGCAGCGGACTCTGAAGCGAAAAATACTGAAACGGAATCGGAACAAAAGACTGAAGAGATAGGAGCTGACGATGAACAGGCTGAGGTGGAACCAAGCAGCACTGAACAGAATGAAGATGATACTAGCAATGGTGCACAGTACGAGGAAACAAGCGAAGCAAACAATGAAAACGTGATAGACATTGATCAAGAGAACTCAGAAAACGAGGAGTCAACACTTGCAGAGAACAGCAGCAACAAATCAGATGATAATGATAACACTGAACAGCCAGGAACCGATTCTAAAACCGTGGATCACAATTCAGGCTCAGGTTTCACAGCTGAAGCAGGAGATGCTGAAACTCCCAGAAACCCACAAGACCTAGAACAAAATCAAGATGAGATACCTGCTGAAGAGTTCGATAAACTAGAAGACACGCAGAAAGGCGTTTTCCTCATAGAAAATGCTCAGCAACAAAATCAAGACAATGAGATACCTGCTGAAGAGTCCAATAAACTCGAAGACACGCAGAAAGGCGTTTTCCTCACAGAAAACGCTCGGCAAGAGGATCAAGATGACGGCAGCGATATTTCAGACGTAAGAGCAAATACACCGAACTGGGATGAGGAAGGGGCGGAAAATGATGCCGCCAGTTTGTCGGATGGGGGCGGAGTCAGCCAGAAGCCAGGTCGCTCCTCGGCTCGCAGTCGTATGCGACCTTTGACCCGCAGCACCATGCATGGAGAAGTCGCTCCTGGTCGGAGAGCTGTGGTCAACACGCCGGTTAGTTTCCTCACCGCCACTGATTTCCACGCTGAGGTCATCCGAAATGTTGAGTCCAGGTAAGAGAAGGAAAACTTAACGTGTGTGTGGAGGTGGGGGGGGGGGGGGGGGGGGAGGGGAATATAGAGAGAGTTAAAAAAGGATCTCTTACACACACACATGCACACTAACAGGTGGGGAGGGGGGGAGATTTCTTTATTCTGTTGTTTCAGGGTGCGATACATTAAGGGTCTCCCTTCACACACACACACACACACACACACACACACACACACACACACACACACACACACACACACACACTCTACACTACACTGTATACACAAGTAAACACATAAATAGAAAATATCACAGTTAGTAAATAATCTCAGATAGAGGTCACAAACAGCAACTTAAATTGTCCCCCAAAAAGTCATTTCTACCATGTTTGGTTTGTTTATTTTCTTTTGGTGTTGTTTTGCATTTACAAACACAAATCCTTTGAAGTTAGGTTGACCATGAGTGAGAACCATGCACTCACTAGATAAGACAATTCCATACTCAAGACAGACCTGAGAGGAATCCAGTTCTGCAACTTGGCACCATAATTTGTGGACATGCTTGATAAAGCATTAAGCGCATTTCAGTCTTTATTCATGGTCTTTTGGGATTTATATTGTTAACCCTGTCGGGCTTCAAAGATTGCATTGTGTACGGTAACAAAGGGTCACACGACAACTCAACAGTCTCACATTAAACCCACCTGGCTCGAACCATGTCTTAACTTTGCACTAAAAGGTCCTTATAAGAACTATAGATTCGGACTGGCAGCCATGTAACTTAAATTCATGCGAGCTGTAGTTTCTGGTTTATGAACTGTATATTGGAACTTAGGCCCCCCCCCCCCCCAAAATAGGTGTGGTTACGGTAACATAGCCCAAAAAAATAGGGTAGGAAGGTAGGCAATCACTTTTTTTTTTTTTACTTTTTTTTCTAATGTGTACAAATTAAACCTACTTGACAGGGAAATAAGTGTGCGACTCGAGCGCTTTTGCTTTCATTGCGTTTTCTGCACTGGTTTTTGGTTTTTTTGTTTTTGTTTTTTTGTTTTTGACAAATGTAACAAATGTAATAAAAAAGTTATAGGGTCGGCCCCTAAAAATAGGGTAGGTCGGGTTACCGTAACCACACCTATTTTTTTTTTTAGGCCTTAAGCGCATTTCAGTCTTTATTCATGGTCTTCTGGGATTTATATTGTTAACCCTGTCAGGCTTCAAAGATTGCATTGTGTACGGTAACAAAGAGTCACACGACAACTCAACAGTCTCACATTAAACCCACCTGGCTCGAACCATGTCTTAACTTTGCACTAAAAGGTCCTTATAAGAACTATAGATTCGGACTGGCAGCCAGTAACTTAAATTCATGCGAGCTGTAGTTTCTGGTTTATGAACTGTATATTGGAACTTAGGCCAAAAAAAAAAATAGGTGTGGTTACGGTAACATAGCCAAAAAAAATAGGGTAGGAAGGTAGGCAATCACTTTTTTTTTTTTTTACTTTTTTTTCTAATGTGTACAAATTAAACCTACTTGACAGGGAAATAAGTGTGCGACTCGGGCGCTTTCGCTTTCATTGCGTTTTCTGCACTGGTTTTTGTTTTTTTTGTTTTTGTTTTTTGGTTTTTGACAAATGTAATACAAAAGTTATAGGGTCGGCCCCTAAAAATAGGGTAAGTCGGGTTACCGTAACCACACCTATTTTTTTTTTAGGCCTTAAGCGCATTTCAGTCTTTATTCATGGTCTTCTGGGATTTATATTGTTAACCCTGTCAGGCTTCAAAGATTGCATTGTGTACGGTAACAAAGAGTCACACGACAACTCAACAGTCTCACATTAAACCCACCTGGCTCGAACCATGTCTTAACTTTGCACTAAAAGGTCCTTATAAGAACTATAGATTTGGACTGGCAGCCAGTAACTTAAATTCATGCGAGCTGTAGTTTCTGGTTTATGAACTGTATATTGGAACTTAGGCCAAAAAAAAAAATAGGTGTGGTTACGGTAACATAGCCAAAAAAAATAGGGTAGGAAGGTAGGCAATCACTTTTTTTTTTTAAACTTTTTTTTCTAATGTGTACAAATTAAACCTACTTGACAGGGAAATAAGTGTGCGACTCTGGCGCTTTCGCTTTCATTGCGTTTTTTGCACTCGTTTTCTTGTGTGTTTTTTGGGACAAATGTAATAAAAAGTTATAGGGTCGGCCCCTAAAAATAGGGTAGGTCGGGTTACCGTAACCACACCTATTTTTTTTTTTAGGCCTAACCACTTTGTACCACAGTGGAACACCCTGTTTAAGACCTACACAAATACCCCCTGCGGGTTAGGGGGAAGAATTTACCCGATGCTCCCCAGCATATGTCGTAAGAGGCGACTAATGGATTCTGTTTCTCTTTTTACCCTTGTTAAGTGTTTCTTGTATAGAATATAGTCAACTTTTGTGAAGATTTTAGTCAAGCAGTATGTAAGAAATGTTAAGTCCTTTGTACTGGAAACTTGCATTCTCCGAGTAAGGTAATACATTGTACTACGTTGCAAGCCCCTGGAGCAAATTTTTGATTAGTGCTTTTGTGAACAAGAAACAATTGACAAGTGGCTCTATCCCATCTCCCCCCTTTCCCCGTCGCGATATAACCTTCGTGGTTGAAAACGACGTTAAACACCAAATAAAGAAAGACGGTCTACACAAATGTGAGAAAATCAGGTCTTAAAAGTGAGGGGGTCTTAAAGTGAGGCAAACTTACGAGGGTGATCGATGAACTGACGGGCGCAGTGGCGTGGTAGTAAGACGTCAGCCTCCTAATCGGGAGGTTGTGAGTTCGAATCCCGGTCGCTGCCGCCTGGTGGGTTAAGAGTGGAGATTTTTCCGATCTCCCAGGTCAGCTTATGTGCAGACCTGCTAGTGACTTAACCCCCTTCGTGTGTACACGCAAGCACAAGACCAAGTGCGCACGGAAAAGATCCTGTAATCCATGTCAAAGTTCGGTGGATTATGGAAACACGAAAATACCCAACATGCCTACTGAACGAAAGCGGAGTGAAGCTGACTATGCTCTCAGAGTATAGTGTGGGGAACCCACATGGGCAAACGAGCTCACACGTAACCAGAAAATTCTGGAACGCTGAAGAAGAAGAAGATCGACGAACAGATAAATAGAGAAAGCAGGTCATCTTGAAAGGGAGGGAATCTTGAATCGGAGGGGGGGGGGGGGGGGGGGGGGGGGGTTCATAAAAGGGGGGTTCTACTGTATCACAAATGATAACTTTAATTATTTAATTGAGCATGTCTGTTGAGAAAAACTGCATCTCCTGGCATTATTCAAATACAATCCCATAACCTTATGCCAGCAGATTTGTATTAATTACTGCTTATGAAAAGTCAGTGCATATATATATATCAGAAGCTCACAAGTAGGTACAGGTGCAACAGCGATTTGTGGGATTAACCTTCTAGCCCCGCGAAGCATACAATTGCAACTATATGTATTACTGTAATTCTAGCCTTAGAGTGACGACTTTAAGCTTGGAGGGATTAATTTGTTTCTTTGGCCAGCAGTTTTTGGCACCTTTTTGACCTTGATTGCGTTGCGCAAAGTCTTGCAAATCATCAGGTTCTGATTACAGTGCAACCCACCTGTTTAGACGTCCCAATTTAAGACACCCCCCCCCCCCCCCCCCCCCCCGTTAAAGACCCTGCAGGGATATAGCTCAGTCGGTAGCGCGCTGGATTTGTATTCGGTTGGCCGCTGTCAGCGTGAGTTCGATCCCACGTTCGGCGGAAATTTATTTCACAGAGTCAACTTTGTGTGCAGACTCTCTTCGGTGTCCGAACCTCCCCCCGTGTACACTACATTGGGTATGCACGTTAAAGATCCCACGATTGACAAAAGGGTCTTTCCTGGCAAAATTGCGTAGGCACAGTTAATAATTGTCTACCTATACCCGTGTGACTTGGAATAATAGGCCGTGAAAGGTAAATATGCGCCGAAATGGCTGCAATCTACTGGCCGTATAAAATTTCATCTCACACGGCATCACTGCAGAGCGCCTAGAACTGTACCCACGGAATATGCGCGATATAAGACTCATTGATTGATTGATTGATTGATTTACTCAAATTTTCTGTTCATATATCCTCTGTAAATGTAGCCCCATTTTAAGACTCCCTCCTATCTAAGACCTGGTTTTGTCAGCATTGTGGAGGTCTTAAAAGGGGGTTCCACTGTAGTACTAACACTGATGGGGTCTATGTCCACCAAAAGAGTGGGATTCCCTGTAGGTGGAGTTCCTGTAGGTGGATTCCCTGTATACAGGGAATACCACAGGGTGTAGTTCCTGTAGCGTTTCGCTGTTATCGCTGAAAGTCGAGTGATGCTTATAGCAACATCGGTAGAATTTGACGTTTTTTGATATTTCTTAGAAATTCGAGTATGGTTTGCAAGTTTTATTGAAAAACTCCACCCTGTGGGATTCCCTGCACAGGGAATCCCAGGAACTCCACTTACAGGGAATCCCACTCTTTTGGTCGACATAGACCCCATCAGCAGTACTAACAGTTACAGCAAGATTCGTATGGGTTTATCCTCGTCTTTTCAGTTAATTTGAGGATAAAAATTGCTGTGATGTTTAAAATTGTTAATGTGGGGTAGGATGGGATAAACCCATTTTGCTTATTTATGACAGTGACATTTATATCAGGCACGGGAATTGTCCGCCGAACGGCGGATTTCTGCCGACATTTTTGTTTGTTCCGCCGGAAAAGCAAAAGTGTCCGCCGAAAAAATAAAGGGGGGAGGCACACAAAAAAAGCACCGGTTACGTTTGCCTTTGCGCAAAAGCCCGCGAAAACTTTGTACGCACTGCTACTGCCCGCCTCAGTTACTTGAACTTTGAGTGAAACAGCTCGCTGTTGATTCGCGGGCACGCTATAGGATTCGCGGGCACGCGACAGCATTGAACGCAGTGTACCAGTGAAAATGTTGATCGCGTGTGTTGTAAAAGGTGGTCAAAGATTCGATGACACTGGATGCGCGAACAAATGGAAATGGGAGTGGGTGTCGGCTGTTGTGGAAGTGAATAGAGACAAACAGCGCGTCGGCACCCGATTTAGAAAAATTGATGTCCGTGGTTCAGCATGGTGCATCGTCTGCAACACCTACTAGGCCTAGCTGTTACTCAACTTACTGACCATCTCCACAGGAAGAAGCACATTGAAACGTGCTCTTCTCTGAACGACAATCAACGTTTGCCAGGTGGGTTTTTTCTGCTCAAGTAAGGCACAGTGCTCCTAAATTGTTTGATTTTCCTTCGATTTTATAAGGCAGAAGAAGAACAGATTTTGGCTCAAGTCAAGCGAAGAACACCGCTCTAGATCTGAACTTTGCGCATCTGTTTCAGTTTTTCTCCATTCGAATGTCACTGTGCTGATCGTATTCGTAATCTTCAAACTATATTTACCAAATTTAAGCAAGGGTTGGAGCTGGGCTGGTACCCAAACCGCTAACCCACAAATCGAAGAAAAATCTATGCGTTGAGCCTTATTTTCTTCTTCTTTTTTTTATAGTTTTTTAAAAAAAAAACTCATTGTAAGAGATCATGGGAAAGTAACTTAAGTAGGCAATTCTTATTGGTGAGCCTTTGTAACTTTTATGTTTGAAAGTAAACCAGATTGTGTTACAAGTTACATTTTCCTGTTTGTCTCAACAGATAAATTTTTTTAACAAATTTCAACCATATAATACATGTATATATTTTTTTTCTTCAAAAAATCAAAAATTGGTACTAAAAACTCTGATTCTAAAAACAGAATTTAATGGCAAACTTGGAGCTCAGATGACACCAGATTGCACCATCTGGGTTCTTTGGAGAAAAAACATTTCCGGGGGGGCATGCCCCCGGACCCCCCCTAGTAAGGCTAGGCGCTTCGCGCCGTTGACTTGACGCTTCGCGTCTTCAGTTAAAAATGTTCAGCCTTTTTTACAATTTTCAATTCCCATGCCTGTTATATATCTACAAGTGTAAAAAAAGAATTTGTTGTTGTTGAAAACT
>NC_090250.1:8888840-8924802 GCF_037325665.1 Littorina saxatilis | reverse complement strand
AAACTTGACAAATATTTAATTAATGGTTAAGGGGTATTTCTTTAAGGGAAAAAATACAATTACATGTACAACTTTGTGATTTAATGTTGCATGATCATAATTGAAAAACTTCAAACAATATTTTTTTTCTTTGAACAGTCTTTTTTTTTTGTCATTTCAAAAGATATCATATGTTACATTTGCACACCAAGTACTGATGTGAAGGGGAGTACCAGTGTGTATTTCACCTCGTTTTGTTTGTTTGTTAAATCTGTTTGTTTGTCTGTTGGTTTGTTTGTTTGTTTATTAAATGTTTGTTTAAATCTAAATAACGAAGTGACTGTGGTGAGATGAACAAAGTTGAACAACAACAGAATTCTCTACTCATTCTGTCATTCGTTTGTTTTCAAACAAATGTCAGTTTGCTTGTTTGTTTGTGTGTTTGTTTGTATGTGTGGTTGACCATGCGACCAAAATGGTTCAGATAGCATAACAGGACTTACTTCTATTACTATTTCTTTTCACAATAATTATATCTGCAGTGGAAAGGACAAATATTATGCCCAACAGCTTTAAATAGGTCCCTTTGAAGCTAATCAATAATCAATAGTTTCCCTTGTACAGACAGGATCAAAGAGCTACATTTCTGACTGTTCGATGTTTTTATCCCTGGGCCAATATGCCATAGAGCTATGCCTCGTTGTGGTTTACCTTTTGGGATTGATTTCTGTCTGGAAAAAGGTAAGAACTATAGGATTTTCTAAGCTTAAAGAAAAATCAATACCCTAGTTTCATGGATTCGTTTATTTGTGTGTTAGTCTCTAAATTTTGCCCAAGCGCTTTCATGAATTCAACCCAATTCAATTCAATTCAATAAAACTTTATTGTCTGGATGCAACAAACATAAATGTTTCTTTTGGCTCGTGTACGAGATAACAATTATCACATAAAAACACACTCTCAGAACATATAGACACATAGAAATACACATCAATACACACGTACACATAACCCAAACCACACATATCCATACCCGCACCCTCACATACATCCTCGTACATACTCTCGTTTATCCTTTATAATCACAAATAATCATAAATATGTATCAACAGGAAAATTCATATGTATTTTCTAACAGTTATTAGCATATAGGGCTAGTTTTATGCAACACATATTTCAACAGGGGATTTTATGCAGCAATATCTGGTGGAATTTTATTTTATATTTGATACATAAGAAGATTAACAATTGTAGATATATAGAGATTATTATGTTTTTGTTATGATGTAGACTAGCTTCAATGCTGCAAGTGTTAGTTTTCATAACAATTGTAGATATATAGAGATTATTATGTTTTTGTTATGATGTAGACTAGCTTCAATGCTGCAAGTGTTAGTTTTCATATTTCCCATAAAACAGAAGTGAAAAGTGCATGAGGAGGAATAATTAGTGTAATACAGTGGAACCCCCCTTTTAAGACCTCCAAACATCTGACAAAATCAGGTCTTGAAAAGGATGGAGTCTTAAAATACGGATAGATTTGCAGAGGTTATGAATAAAAAGTCTAAGAAAACGGGATCTTAAAAGGAAGGAAGTTCTAAATTGGGGGGGGGGGGGGGGGGGGGGGGGGTGGTTGTCTTAAAAAATAACACCCACAAAAAATATAACAAGCAGGTGTGAACTAAGCTGTGGTACATAGAGTAGAGCTGTTTACAGCATTTTATGTGGCAGAGGACAGAAATGATACTGAACAAATAAAAAAATGAACAGAACAAAGATATGGGAGGATAAGGCAATGGGCTGGGGTGGATCAAGATATGGGGGGGGGGGATGAGGAGGGGGGGGGGGAGTGTGGCTTTTGGTGCCAGGAACTAATAGAAAGACCAGGTTGATACAGTTACTCACTTACTGCTAGACATACCTGAGGGATCAGAACACCTTTTCTCCGTCTTTGAGGGAAACTGTTGACATTAGAGATTGTATACTTACTGTGGCTATTACCAAAGAAAATTTGCTTCGGTCTGCCATGTAACACAGAGGTAATTGCAATACTTTGACTGTGGAAACTGTTGTGATTTGTGATTTTGATTTTGATCGATAGGGAAGTCCTGTCGCTATAGAGTCATGCAGATTCGGTTTTTACTAATGTTGGTCTTCACCAAAGATAATTTGCTTCCGTCTGCCATGTGACACGGTATTGCAATACTTTGCCTGTGGAAACAGTTGTGATTTGTGATTTCGATCGATTTGGGGACTCCTGACGTTATAGAATCATGCAGATTCGGTTTTATTAATGTTGGTTTGCACCAAAGAATTTACAACTTGCTTCCCTCTGCCATGTGACACTGTATTGCAATACTTTGCCTGTGAAAACAGTTGTGATTTGTGATTTCGATCGATTTGGAGACTCCTGTCGCTATAGAATCATGCACACTGGGTTTTATTAATGTTGGTCTGCTCTGGCATGGCTGTAGTGTAACATATGGGCTGCATTTTATTCTTTTGCTGAGAAAATTGTAGTCAGTGAAGTGTTGAAGTCGATGTGGATTTTCAAGTTGATGCACAGGATTATATTCTTGTGATTTGTTCCTGCTTTAACCTCATGTGACCGTGCATGCTCTGGAATGGATTCCTATATTTAAGTGCATTGATCAAGTAATGTTTTGGCGGGAATTCATAGCCACTAAGGTATTTATTTTATTTGTTCTGCAACTGTTTCACAATATAATTATAACAAAACAAAATGTAACATTCACGTTACGTTTTGTTTTGTGATAAATATAACATTCCAATAACATACCTTTCTTGTTTTTTTATTCAGAGTTTTGGAACGTTGGCAGTCTATTTGATTTTGTATTCTTGTTTCACAATTTGCATTGTTTGAAGTAAGTCAGATCTTCTTCTGCGTTCGTGGGCTGAAACTCTCACGTACACTCGTGTTTTTACACGAGTGGAATTTTACGTGCATGACCGTTTTTCCCCCCGCCATTAAGGCAGCCATACGCCGCTTTCGGAGGAAGCATGCTGGGTATGTTCGTGTTTCTGTAACCCACCGAACTCTGACATGGATTACAGGATCTTTTCCGTGCGCACTTGGTCTTGTGCTTGCGTGTACACACGAAGGGGGATAAGCCACTAGCAGGTCTGCACATAAGTTGACCTGGGAGATCGGAAAAATCTCCACACTTAAACCACCAGGCGACCGCGGCCGGGATTCGAACCCTCGACCTTCCGATTAAGAGGCCGACGTCTTACCACCCCGCCACAGCGCCCGTCTAGTTTTTATTGATGATAACATCAGTACATTTACCAGCACTGTCATTTCTTTTCCGTGTTATTTTAATGTAGTTAATTGAGGCAACCTCATTGTTCACAAATCTTCATTCTTACAAAGTGTGCTTTGGTTATGTAATATATGTCAGCCGTTACCTCTGATTTAATGATAATAATACAATAACTATAATAACTATAATAATGGAACATTTTATAACGCTTCCCCATGTAACCGGAGCCTGAAGGTAATAGAAGGAAGGTGGGGTCACTGAGTACCTTGCAACACTGGGCTAGTCACCGGGGGGCCCGCCCGCCGCATACACCCACAGCTCGAAGCACTTTACAAGTTCAATCCTACAACAACACGACATAAACATATTATACCATTTGCATTAATAATGTCTCAAATAGAAATGGAAAATACTCATACTGTATACATACATACATGCATACACATATTACAAAGTGTATGTATATTATACACACCATTGTCCATTTCTTGGCAGAACACTTTGTAAACATGCTCTTTCGAACACCTCAGTTGAGAGAGAAAGTGTTGGCCTTTTTGCTGGGCAATCACAGTTCAAACAACCCAGACACACTGCTCTGTGTCAGAGTAGATTAGTTTGTTCTGTGGCTTGGAGCTGGCTAATTTATAAGACAGTTACAGGGATAGCATTCAAGAGTAGAAACAAATTGACGCTGTCTGGATAAGGTTTCCGGGCTGCACACTGTGTGATTTTAGAGGAGATACAATGAACCCCCCGTTTAAGATCGCCCGATTTAAGACTCCCTCCCTTTCAATATCCTGTTTTCTTGAATTATTTGTTCATAACCTGTAAATGTACCACCACTTTAAGACTCCCTCCTTTTTAAGACCTCGATCATTTTCTCAGATTTATGATCAAGGTCTTTAACTCATTGTCTCCAAGTACGGATATATCCGTACCCACACATATGGCTCTATCTGACCAGGTACGGATATATTCACTCAGACAGTTAGCTTCAGTCGCTTCCTGTAACGTCCATCTAACGCCTGCATTCCAGCGTGTTGATACCAGTTACTACACAGTTACTACAATTCTGAATGACCTGCTGCAGCACAGCTGGTCTCGGCTAAAAAAAACTTGGCCAACATCGGTGGGGTAGAAAGTCTTAAAGGGGGTTCCACTGTTCATGTGGTTATGTAGCCAAGCCTGGTGCGATGGGCTGGTAGTGGTATTAGCAGACAGTTATAGGTGTGAAGTGTTCATGTAGCCAAGCCTGGTGCGATGGGCTGGTAGTGGTATTAGCAGACAGTTATAGGTGTGAAGTGTTCATGTAGCCAAGCCTGGTGCGATGGGCTGGTAGTGGTATTAGCAGACAGTTATAGGTGTGAAGTGTTCATGTAGCCAAGCCTGGTGCGATGGGCTGGTAGTGGTATTAGCAGACAGTTATAGGTGTGAAGTGTTCATGTAGCCAAGCCTGGTGCGATGGGCTGGTAGTGGTATTAGCAGACAGTTATAGGTGTGAAGTGTTCATGTAGCCAAGCCTGGTGCGATGGGCTGGTAGTGGTATTAGCAGACAGTTATAGGTGTGAAGTGTTCATGTAGCCAAACCTGGTGCGATGGGCTGGTAGTGGTATTAGTAGACAGTTATAGGTGTGAAGTGTTCATGTAGCCAAGCCTGGTGCGATGGGCTGGTAGTGGTATTAGCAGACAGTTATAGGTGTGAAGTGTTCATGTAGCCAAGCCTGGTGCGATGGGCTGGTAGTGGTATTAGCAGACAGTTATAGGTGTGAAGTGTTCATGTAGCCAAGCCTGGTGCGATGGGCTGGTAGTGGTATTAGCAGACAGTTATAGGTGTGAAGTGTTCATGTAGCCAAGCCTGGTGCGATGGGCTGGTAGTGGTATTAGCAGACAGTTATAGGTGTGAAGTGTTCATGTAGCCAAACCTGGTGCGATGGGCTGGTAGTGGTATTAGTAGACAGTTATAGGTGTGAAGTGTTCATGTAGCCAAGCCTGGTGCGATGGGCTGGTAGTGGTATTAGCAGACAGTTATAGGTGTGAAGTGTTCATGTAGCCAAGCCTGGTGCGATGGGCTGGTAGTGGTATTAGCAGACAGTTATAGGTGTGAAGTGTTCATGTAGCCAAGCCTGGTGCGATGGGCTGGTAGTGGTATTAGCAGACAGTTATAGGTGTGAAGTGTTCATGTAGCCAAGCCTGGTGCGATGGGCTGGTAGTGGTATTAGCAGACAGTTATAGGTGTGAAGTGTTCATGTAGCCAAGCCTGGTGCGATGGGCTGGTAGTGGTATTAGCAGACAGTTATAGGTGTGAAGTGTTCATGTAGCCAAGCCTGGTGCGATGGGCTGGTAGTGGTATTAGCAGACAGTTATAGGTGTGAAGTGTTCATGTAGCCAAGCCTGGTGCGATGGGCTGGTAGTGGTATTAGCAGACAGCTATAGGTGTGAAGTGTTCATGTAGCCAAGCCTGGTGCGATGGGCTGGTAGTGGTATTAGCAGACAGCTATAGGTGTGAAGTGTTCATGTAGCCAAGCCTGGTGCGATGGGCTGGTAGTGGTATTAGCAGACAGTTATAGGTGTGAAGTGTTCATGTAGCCAAGCCTGGTGCGATGGGCTGGTAGTGGTATTAGCAGACAGTTATAGGTGTGAAGTGTTCATGTAGTGGTATTAGCAGACAGTTATAGGTGTGAAGTGTTCATGTAGTGGTATCAGCAGACAGTTATAGGTGTGAAGTGTTCATGTAGTGGTATCAGCAGACAGTTATAGGTGTATTAGCAGACAGTTATAGGTGTGAAGTGTTCATGTAGTGGTATTAGCAGACAGTTATAGGTGTGAAGTGTTCATTTTGTTTCAGGAGCTTTAATCATTCAATGTGTTTTTATGTAATCAACTATTGAGGTGAGTCACTCTGTGGAAATGGAGAGGGACTTGGACTGTCTTTAAATGAAGCCAAATTTACTGACGTTATGAACAACAACAAACATATATGGAAAAGTAGAGTTTTAAAAGGGAGAAAATCTTAAAATGTGTGAGTGTGGGGAGGGGGGGGGGTGTCAAAATGGGGTGCCACATACACAAATCTGCAAGGCAAATCCAGGGCATTAGCTGTTCTGACAATAGGATGATAGTTGCCAGGTGTGCTTAGAAAAGAGCGAGGCAATCAACTGATAGCGTGACTCACTGCCCAAGGCCAGTACAGACGGGCCAGACATTCGCAGATTGTGATGTTACTTGGGACACCAGTATTGTTTTCAATTCTGTTTATTCCTTCATTGTTGTATGTGTGTATGTATTTATTCATTTATATATTTGTGACCCTCCACCACGGAATGAGTCGCATATCACCTTTGCATGATTTTCATCATTTTTACACTTTTCTAAAGAGTGTTTTATGCTCTATCCAGTGGTGAAAACCGTTTTAGACTAGAGCGAACACTGTTTGAGTTTAAGCATGTGACTAAGGTGACCCTCACACTGTTACCAGACACTCCCCGGACTTATATTAAGCCTAGCGCAGAACCGCACGAGGTGACATGCGACTCATTTCGTGGTGGAGGGTCACATTTGTTCATGCATTTCTTTCTTTAGTTAGTTCTTCATTCTTTCATTCATTTAGCTATAGTTATTCCTTTATTTATTCAGTCATCTGAATTTACTTCTTTATTTATTGATCTCCTTATTTATCTCTTCATTCATTCATTTCTTTTTGTTCGTCAGATGGAAACGTCTGTCTCCTCGATGAAAGTGGCAGTGCCGGCCCTTAGGTCCTCTAGACTGCCGGAGAGTTTTTGGGCTACTCGGGTGGGGTCTGGCTAGCTCCTCTTTCTAAGCGCCGCGTAGAGCGGACAGGACTGCAGCAGAATTGTTGTTTTATTTCTGGCTGCCTGGTCTTGCAGGGGCACTGCTCCATATGGCTGATTATTCATTATTATTATTCTTCTTCTTCGTTCATGGGCTGAAACTCCCACGTTCACTCATGTACTTGCACGAGTGGATTTTTACATGTATGACCGTTTTGCCCTGCCATTCAGGCAGCATACGCCGGTTTCGGGGAGATTGTTCATTCATTTATGTGTTCATTCTTTTATTCACTCTTTGATTTCTCCATCCTTTTTTCATTTTCCAGAAATACGTCCCACGCGGGTCAAGACACTGCGCGTGAAGCGGCGTTCCAGCGCGCCATGACGCTGATGACCACTCGATGCGATGACAAGGATGCTGCGGTGGACGCAGGGGGGGTGTACAGCAAGGCGATCGACGGTACTTACGGCCCCAAGTGTCCGCAGTACTTCTACGTCCAGCAGTGCACGCCTAAGCCCATGGCTCCCCTTAAGGTAAGAATCTTAAACCCCCCTCCCCCCCCCCAAAAAAAAAAAAATGTTTGTTTTCGATGTAAAATCAAAAAAAATTAGGGTTTGTAGTTACTTTGAAAAATAAAAGTCTTCTTTTTTAAAGTTTTTTTTTTATTTACACACTTTTTTGGTCGAAAATCGTACGAGCTGTGTCCCCTGGATGTCGGGGGATAGTAACTGAAAAAATTCCTTGTAAAGTCTGCAAAATTGAGTTTTGTCATACTTTTTATTTTTAGGGTCAAAATTGATTGTGGGGTTGGGAGGAAAAAGGGTGCAAAAAGGGTTGCAATGCTTGTTTATTTCAATGAATGTTAATCTCTCAAGGTGAGAATCTATCAAATGATGCAGAACGCTATTTTTAGATTTGAGAAACAAAGGGACATAATCGCTCTAAATACAGACAACATGTGCAACAAGAGTAAGTGAGAGTTAAACGGGACCTGCAGTCTCCTTAGAGAATAAGCAATGAATGTATTTTTGGTTATTTTGTAACTGTTTTATTACATTGTTTGTACTTTATAATAAAAAGAAAACACACCAGTAACCTGGTTAGGTACGTTTATATTATCTATAATTGTTTGTACTGTATATATGCACACAACATATCTTGGGTTTTTCCAGGCCTGGAGGGGTTACCATGGCAACATTTACTTTGAGCCAATGAACATCCATAAAGTAAGAGGAGGCAAGAGGGCGGACAGCGCGGCAGATTCCTACGCCACCCGCAAACCCACCCCATCCTGCAAGTCGGCTAGTAGCAGACGCACACGGACCATGACGCCCGCCAGCCGATCACGTGCCTTGGTGCCAGTCAGCAATGGAGACGAAGGCAGTGTTGTGGTGAGTTCATGATCTAAGTCTTATCAGAGCAATAGATGATATTCGGAAATATTTTTATGGGTTGTTCAGAAGAGTTGTTTTTTCTAGCTTTTCTTTGCTTTTCCATTGTAACACTAAGGTCTTCTTCTTCTTCTTCTTGGCGTTCGCAGAGGTTACACAATCAGTCCAGCACTGGTGATAAATGTTGTCGTTTTCTCCAACTCCTGTCGACTGCCGTATAGTTTGGTCTGCAAGGGAGTTGGTGACGGCCACACTTCTTTTCGTTCCTCATCTAGTAAGGGACATCGCTGTAAGATGTGTTCCGCTGTTTGGTCCTCTTGACCGCAGGCACAGGTTGGTGATGGCGCCAGCTTGAACTTTCGGTTCATGTGAGCATTGAGCCTGTTGTGGCCAGTACGCAGCCTGATGAGGTTGACTTGCTGCTCTCTGGACATTGTGTGGTAGTCATCTCTGTTTGTCCTTGGCCTCATCAATGCCTTGATGATTGTCTTCTGCTCACTAAAGCTGACACTGTTTTCAGGTTGGTCTTCCACGGCTCCTTCTTTTGCCAGCTCATCTGCCCTTTCATTTCCTGGTATCCCACAGTGTGCTGGTATCCACTGGAGGACAACTCTTCTGGTTTGTCTGACCATCTGTAATGCTTTGGCCAGCTGTGGGAGTTTGTCGTTCTCTAGGGCCTGAAGGACTGAAAGGGCGTCCGAGAGGAAGACAACTTGACACTAAGGTAAGCTGCACATATCATGGATGTTTTGATTTCAAAATCACGCAAATCATAACAAGACCTGACTTGTGTTTCAGACAACGGGAGAGGGACAGATTAATCCCTCACGCAGCACCACTCGTCAGACCATCAAGCGCGGCCCCACGTCGGCAAAAAGCAGAACAAGCTCCCGATCGGTGGCCGCCATTTCTCAGCACCACGTTCTCTACCTGGACAAGCAAGTGGTCATCCGGCAGGACAACTCGGCCATACACGAAGAACTGGACGTCATCGAGAAGCAGCAAGCCACGGGAAGTCTCAACGTCCACTCACGCCGACATTTCCCTCAAGACCTACGAGCAAGAGTGGGAAGGTCTGGCGCCAGCTCAGCCAAGTTCGACCGCATCTGCAGAGGTTCCGTAGCCCACACGCTGAGGCGAGCAAAAAGCGGAGGTCCTTTGGGGAACAGTATGAGCAGGAGCGTTCCTCAGCAGCAACAACAGCAACAACAGAGGCCGAGAAATCAGAAAAACACATATCCCGCCTTGGGAAGTAAAAGTCACACGGAGCTCATCATCGTCGGGGACAAGTTCGCTCCGGCTGCGGCCATGTCCCCGCTGCTCCGTACGCAGACGCAGTTCTCGCAAAGCAGCCAGCGTGTTACCGTGAACTCTCCTGACCTTTACGGGGCCTTCGAGCGTCTACCCCCTCTGGAGCAGGTTCGCATTAGCTTGCGCCAGATGGACGCCAGTGGGGATGACTCGCTGGCTGCGAGAGTGTCGACGCCTTACACCTTTGGGTCCAATGTTGGGGTGGTGGAGTTGAAACCATTCATCAAGTACAGTCCTGATGTGAAAGCGCAGTACAACCGACAGATAAAATTTGACTGATAATATAAGAAAACTTTAATGTCCATAATTCATAATACATTCCTTTCCACACCACGTGCATATTGCATTGCTTTCGGAACAGAGACATAAAGACAACGATTAAAAAAGCGAATTGTTTTGGGGGAACTTGAAAGTTCTGTGGACATGAAAAAACTTTGTTGAAACCATTCGTCAAATACAGTCCTGATGTGATTATGTTCTTGTGGAAAGTCCTTTGTTTTCTGGACATGACAAAAATGTGTTGAAACCATTCATCAAGTACAGTCCTGATGTGAAAATGCAGTACAACTAGCAGATTAAATTCTTCTGATAAGATAAGAAAACTTTAATGTCCATAATTCATAGTTATACACACATATGGAAAAAAACTTTGTTGAAAATATTTGTCAAATACAGTCGTTATGTGAATGCTTGCACTTTAACCGGTAGATAAAATTATACTGATGTGAATTGTTCTTTTGGAACTTGAAAGTATGTTCTCTGGACATGGTGAAAATGTCTTGAGGCCATTCATCCCGATATTGAGAAAGAGAACTGTTTTTGTGGAACTTGAAAGTTCTGTGGACGATTCTGTGCAACTTGACTGCCCTAAGAGAAAAGATATAATGTTCACAAGGGATTGCATTTTTTCCATGGAGCATGACTCATGACGTTGATCACAGCTGGCAGAGAAAAGCACAGCTGTTCATCTTCAGGCGGTCTACATGTGACCATGCATCTCACTTCTAATCTGTCAAAATGCGTTCTTATTCTGTTGCGATCGATGCGCTGTGTTTTGCTTTCTTCAAGAGGCTAACTAATGGATTTGGTGAAATTATTTATGTATTCATATATGCTTTCAACAAGGCACCTGATCAACATGGATGTCAGACTGAAGGAAATTGATGTCATCGTGGAATTTTCGCGTAACTCGATTCTTGGCAATTTTGATGTTTTTGAGCTTTAGACTATAAGTAAATCATTCTCCATGAAACATGTTCTCTTAAATACGATTGACAATGCATGATTTAACATTCTTTTATCTTACTATTCATACCAAGAATGAATATAAACACTATTTCATAATAAAAATAATCAGTTTTGTCTTTCTCCTGAAAGGCTGTTTAAAACCAGTTATGCCAAAACTCCACGACGACATCGTAATATTACTCTGTGTGAAGAAATATATCCTCGGGTATGGTTACATGTCTAAACAATCAGCATTATTAATAATTAGGAACATCATTTATTCTCTTTGAATTATAATGTTTATTTAAAAAAATGTGTACCTGCAGCATTAAATTGATTGGTGATCTACCTGCTTTTACAGAAAGCTGTAATGCCTGTTCTGTCATGCAGTTGTAACATTACCATTACATTTCAGATCTGCATGTTGCTGTATATATGTATGCCCAGCGGCCTTAAAATGATCAGTGCCTCAAGACTCAAAGATTTTACTGTCCTTATATAAACAAGGAAAATTGTCTCGCAGTGTCAGGCATTTTTATCTCGTTAACTAACAGTAAAGAATTGCACTAAAAACATCCAAGACTTTCTAAGCAATCACTTACGGAAACATACACACCGACTTCAGAATTTACTTTTGTTTCATTATGTCAGGCATTTACATTTCTTTCCATCATGCCAAACAGCCGTGTTCTCAAAAACAGGTTAGATTAGGTAATTCTAATTTTAGAAAGTGCTCCAGTTACAGTATTATATAAAAAAAGGTTTATTAGAATTTAACTTGCCTTATTTTTAATGTGCATTTACATCTTTGATCTGTTGTACATTTCAGTTTTCTCAAATTTGTTTTAACAGTGAGAATGCTGAAAATGTAATGCTGACCTTTCCTATTGAAGTGTTTAATTATTAATGCCTTACATTTCATCTATGCTCAATCGTGCAGTTCACTTAATTACTAAGTGTTGGGTGCTGTTAACAATTGTGATTTTTGTATTATTTCTTTTTTGTGTGTGTTAATACTGTTTTGGTTGTTTTTCAGGACAACCTTGTTGTTTTGTTGTTGTTGTTTTAGATGTACGTATAGGTGGGAGTAATCTTAACAAAAATGTGTAGGAAATTATTTCTGTTAATAGTTAGCTTTGTGTTTTAAAAACAGTATTCTGAAAACAAGCCTGTGATAAGAAATAAAATATATCAGCTAAACCTGTGATAAAGTCAATATTATTTTTGTTTTAAATACTGCACATTTTTGTACATTTTATTAATCTCAACTGATTTGTTTTTAAATCTCTGATAATTTTTGATTTCTTGTCAAATAACCAAGTGAAAAATGTGCTGAAGTTCATTTTGGTGATATATAACTGTTTGTATCACAGTGTGTTTGTGTGTGTGTGGGTGTGTGATTTGTGCGTGTGCATGTGCATGTGTGCATACATGTATAAGCTCTCCATGTCAGTTGTTACAACAGTAGCAATAAATGATTATTAATGGATAAAAAAGAAACACATTATTTGACAACATGCACCCTTATAATGGGATCCAGAAAATTCAGTCAATGGATCCAGAATATTCTCCATGGTTCCTGAGCATTCACACAGAGAGAATATTACATGGCAAGCTGTGTTGTACCACATTTACAAAATGTTATCTTTTTAAATATTGAAATGCGACCAAAAGGGATGCCATAAAGAATTCTGTTTATCCTTTATACCAGCTGTACTTGCGTACGTGCCTTCTGCTTCAAACATTCTGGCGTGGATGCGTCCAAATTGAAGATGCTTCTTATGGAAATCTTGATCTCTTTCAAAGCCTTGTGCCTAGAAAGTATAGCGTGACATGTTAGTTCTACAAATTCTTCCAAGAAAAACATCTAGCTCAAAAATGTTTCCAGAATGACATTTGTCTCTGTGTTTGCAGGCCACATCATTGCAGAAGTGAGGATTGGGGTGGGGAAGGGGTCCCAGATCAGGGGATGGGAGAGCACTGCCGACATAGCTGACAAGGAAATATTGTCACATTTTGGAACGAACAATCAGAGATCGAACCTCATGATTTAGATTTTATGCAATATCTCAATATATATTATATATTTGCCATTTTACATAGCTGACAAGAAAATATTGTCACAGTTTGGAATGAACAATTAGAGATCGAACCCCATGATTTAGATTTTATGCAATATCTCAATATATAATATATATTTGCCATTTTACTAATTCAGGTTGGTTATTGGTTTTTCATATCCCTTCAACCTATGATGTATTTGGTTGTTGGGGACTGCTAGTTCAGAGTTTTATACTCTGCCAAATGACACATACAAGAACACAACAGAGTAGTTTTTCTAACATCAACTTTATTCATAACATCGGTCACAACAAATGACACTGCAATTCTTTTATCACAGTTAAATGGACGGAAACACAAGTTTTCTGGTTGATTTTTACACTGTAAAATAACATCAACATTTAAACATTTCCAATAGAGAAAATACACAAGCTGAGGCGATGAAGTTCTTATTTGTGACCCTCCACTACGGAATGAGTCGCATGTCACCTTTGCATGATTTTTATATTTGTACATTTTCCTAACGAGTTTGTTATGCTCTATCCAGTGGTGAAACCCGTTTTATAAAAGAGCGAAAACTGTTTGAGTTATAAGCCTGTGATTAAGGTGACCCTTACACAGTTACCAGACACTCCCCGGACTTATATTAAGCCTAGCGCAGAACCGCGTGAGGTGACATGCGACTCATTTCGTGGTGGAGGGTCACATTTAATAATTCTTACTTGATATGGAGATTTGAGAGATCTCAGTTTTGAACATAGAATAGGGTGATGATGTAAAGATTTACTTACAAAGACAGACTAGTAATTCATCACTCTAAAACAGTTGATATGTGTTGCTTTCACCGAGTCTTCTCAGTCTACTCACACATTAAATGATTAACAGTTCTTAAAATAATACGTGAAGCCTTTAAACCAAACACAAACAAACCAAATTTTTAAAAGAAACAATTAAGCTACCATATGGCAAACATGTTCAATACCATGGCAAAATACATACTCATACATATCACCAACCAAACAACTCATATCTAGCTTTATTCAAGTAAGATTTTTGTAAATGGTGTTACAACAAAGTACAATATTATCACAGACCATTAGTCGGTTATGAATACAGCAATGTTGATATGTTGCAAGCTTCAAAACTGATGTAATTTTGATACCGTTAATGACTTGTAAAGTCACAAATGATTTCTTTCTTGGAATGTTATTGTGTACCTCAACCAGGCTTTTGTCTGAACAAATGACATCATCCCAACCTCACCATTCATCTTCATTTCATTTTTTTTTTTTTTCATTTTCATTACTTTATTGTCACTTGTCCCATCGCTGTGAAATTCGGGTCGCTTCCTCGCAGTGGAAAGCTAGCAGCAACGGAGTCGCGCTACCCAGGTGTCTGCGTGTTTAGGTGTATTCAGCCACCTGCACTTATGGCAGAATGACCAAGGTCTTTTACGTGCCATTGTGATGACACGGGGGTGGGACATGGCTTCCGTCTCTGGGTCTGCACATAAAGTTGACCCGTGTCCGTCCCGGCCCGAATTCGAACCTGCGACCTTCCGATCACAAGTCCAGTGCTCTACCACCTGAGCTACCGGGCCCCATTTGGAATGTTGTGTACCTCAAATAAGCCTTCCCTTTCACCAAAACAAATGACATCATCCCAACCTCACAATTGATCTTCATTTGGAATGTTGTGTACCTCAAACAAGCCTTCCCTTTCACCTAAACAAATGGAATCAGCCCAACCTCACCATTCTTTAGTTGGAGATAAAATGTTGGTTTATTTGGAATGAACTCTTCACCACACACAAAGATAAGGAAAGGCAAGCAGAACAGAAAGGAAGAAAAATGAAAGAGCATTAAAGACAAAGTCTCTAAATCTTGTGTCAAACAAACAAGTCCCAAACTCCTGAAATAACACAGCCAAAAACATTTCACAAAAGAAAAGCAGTGGAAAAACCTTTGTCACTTTTAAGCAACAACTAACACCATTTTTTGTCAAAAAGTACATTCAAGACAAAGTCCCTAAATCTTTTGTCACACAAAAAAGAGCCCCAAAACATCCAATTCCTGAAACATAACAGCCAAAAATATTTCACAAAAGAAAAGAGAGACAAAAACGTTGTCCCGTTTTAGCAACAACTTACACAAAATGTTCCACAGTAATCTCCAAGAGACAAAAACATTGTCGCTTTTTTGCAACAACTAACACAAAACGTTCCACACAAATGTTCAACAGAATGGCCGCCCACAGCACAGCACAGCACAGCACTGCACATATACATGTAGTGTGAACACGAACACGACATTAACTATACACTCTTGAGGAAGAGGGCAGCACCACACTGCAACCACTGGTTGATGTTTCCGCCACAAGGCACCTCTAGACGAGACACGATGCGTTCGCGCGTGATGTCGAAGTAAATCGGCAGCGAGATGGTCTCCTCTCCACTGTACGGGTCTTGGGCATCCTGAAAATAAAACAAAAGAAAAAATGAGAGGCTCTCACGTATACATCTTTTTAAATAAACCTTTTTCAAGCTCTGCTCAGACAAACAACGGCTAAAAAAAAACTGTGCAAAATTACGATCTTAAGACCTGATTTGTTCAGATTTTTGGAGGACTTAAAATTTATCTCATTTCTTTCTACACACTGACCTTGGCCACCCAGGCAACGGCGCAGGGAGGGATGGCGGACACACTGGGGGAATCATGCTGGTTCTCGGACAGGCGCGTGCCGTCAAAGCTGCAGCCCTCCAGCTGAATGCCGCCTAGCTTGATGGGGAGCTTGGCACCCTGGATACCGCCACGCCAGCTGCTGACGAACTTCAGGCTATCCATCGAGCAGCCCAACTCTCTGTGGGGAACAGATTACAACATGAAAAGTTATGGAAATTATGACATCCAAAAACAAATAGACAGATAATTTTCCAAAATTCAGAATCAAAAAACAAAGAAGAAAAAAATCAAAAATAACCTACCATTTTTGTCAGCATTTGAACAGGTAATGAGCAGTACCCCACATGTTTTTCATAACGATTCCGTCTAACAACAAAATATTGCACTCTAGTGTAAAGCCTACCATATTATTGGTGTATACAGTATCATGTCTCTCGCTGTCCGGGCTGACAGTATTTCTGTGTGATCAATAAGATGATGAAAGAAAGAAAAACACGACAATTTCCCTGTAATCTATAACAGCAACAGCAAAATCAAAATATAATTTTCACCCACCTCGCTGTCTGCTGCCTAAGAGCGTTCAGGAAAGTGTCGGGACGGAAGAGTTCGGAGAGATCCAGCGTGTCGCGGAGCAGGGATCCATTCTCCGCCTTATCCACCCAGGCCTGGATGGCGGACGCACGGGCGATGAGACCCTTCAGGTACTGGATGGGTTCCTCTGGTCCGTCCCACTGCTTCAGCCAGCTCATCGGTGTCTGTGGAGAACAGAGAGAAAGACACATTGAGATATTTTGAGGCAAGCTTCAGGGAAAGTAAGCTCATTTGTGTCTGTGGAAAAGAGAGACACTGAGATGCTGGCTTTTTCCCGGCAAGCTACTGTACTTGCCATATCTAAACACAGGGAAAGTATAAGCTCATAGATTTCTGATTGATTGTCTGATCACAATAATTCCAAGCTCTCGCGACCTTCAAAGCATGAAAAAGCATATAATTCCAAGCTCTCACGACCTTCAAAGCATGAAAAAGCATATAATTCCAAGCTCTCACGACCTTCAAAGCATGAAAAAGCATATAATTCCAAGCTCTCACGACCTTCAAAGCATGGAAAAGCATACAATTCCAAGCTCTCGCGACATTCAAAGCATGAAAAAGCATATAATTCCAAGCTCTCGCCACCTTCAAAGCATAGAAAAGTACGTGGGATGGATATCTCGTATGAGCTGCTCAGATTCCAAATCAGCATTCCAAGATCTCACAATCTCTCGCAAATGTCAAAGCATGGCAAAGGATAAAGCACTGATATCTCGCGAGAGCTGCAAAGGCTGATGTTCGTAGTTCTCACAACTTTCAAAGCATAACAAACAGCATGTCTTTCGAATATCTCACGAGAGCTACTCAGATTCAAAAGTGGTCTATTCTATTACCTTCGTGCACATGCACTATTCTTACCTCCTGCTCCAAAAGAGCAGCTGCCAGCTTCTGTACTTCCGATGTCAAGAGTTGCGTGCCCCTGATGACCTTGGACAGGGCGGCAAGAGAGGCGTGGATGGATTGGACGAGCTTGATGCCGTTGTAACGTTCCAGCAAGAGGAAAGCCAGCGTCGGTGACTGGTTGCCAGACTTGTCCGTTGGCATGGCGATCTTCAGTTGTATGAGGTTGCTTCCCTGAGAAAAGAACAACGCATATGTATTACACTGCTTTAAACAATTTTGCTGGAACTCTATCAATTTAGCTATGTTTTACCAAAGTTTATGTATGGTACGCCATATGCCATGGTATACACTGTGCAGTTGAACCTTCCTGTTAAGACCCTCGAATTTAGACCTTGCCTTTTCAGATTTTGTGTTCAAAACCATTGTAAATGTACTTCCATTTTAGGAATCCCTCTTTTTCAAAACAATCCTTTCTCAGAGTGTTGAAAGTCTTTACAGGACACTGTACTTTAACTGAAATAATTCACAGCCGGACACTCACCGTGTTGAGTTTCTTCCACAGGTTGAGCACAGGACTCAGTTCAGTTGCCCACACCTCCTTGTCGAAGCGACTGGCCTTGACGTCCGCACGCTGCAGGATTCTCAGTTGGGAGATGACCTGGGCACTGATGATGCGCTGGGCCGAGCGCTCGATGTTCTCCGGCAAACCAAAGTACGCCGGCTTGTCAAACTCCGGCAGGCTGGCGATCACCTCTTGGTAGTCCTGCAAAGATGATGGAGAAATGATTAATTTGCTGCTGGGATAGACGATGTTCAGAAATAACTCTGTTGGCTCATGTGGTAACATTCGTCTCACTAAAAGCAGGAGTATTCACTCTTTCACTACCCATACATACAAACCCGACAGAGTAATTTCCGAACATCGCTAAAAAGTAGCTTTGAACACAGCAGACCGAAACATCTACCAGTCTGATCAAAGAATTCTGAAAATAAATCTGTCCAGATTTGTATGTGTTGTGGAAGAGTGAATACCCTTGCTTTTAGTGAGACAAACAATCCACACGAGCTCGGACGTCCACATGTTTCAGGCACTACCCCTTGCTAGTGACTGGCCTGTAGTGTCACGAGGGGAGCATGTGTGGATTGTTTGTCTCACTTAAAGCAAGGGTATTCACTCTTTCACAGGGCGGGGATGTAGCTCAGTCGGTAGCGCGCTGGATTTGTATCCAGTTGGCCGCTCTCAGCGTGAGTTCGTCCCCACGTTCGGCGAGAGATTTATTTCTCAGAGTCAACTTTGTGTGCAGACTCTCCTCGGTGTCCGAACACCCCCGTGTGTACACGCAAGCACAAGACCAAGTGCGCACGAAAAAGATCCTGTATATCCATGTCAGAGTTCGGTGGGTTATAGAAACACGAAAATACCCATCATGCTTCCTCCGAAAGCGGCGTATGGCTGCCTAAATGGCGGGGTAAAAACGGTCATACACGTAAAAGCCGTGGGAGTTTCAGCCCATGAACGAACAAACAAACAAAAAAACTCTTTCATAACCCATACAAATATGACAGAGTTATTTCCAGAATGTGTCGATTAGACTGGTAGAAGTTTTGGTCTGCTGTGTTCCAAGCTAGCAATGTTCGGAAATAACTCCGTCAATTCTTATGGGTTGTGAAAAAATGAACACTCTTGCCTTTATTGAGACAAAGTTTTACAATGACATTCTAGGCCAGCCACTAGCGAGGAGTGTGTATACAACTTCTGGACAAGGAGCATGTGGGGAAAGCTTGCCTCACTAAATGCTACAGCATTCACTGTTTCACAACCCATACAAACCCAACCGAGTTATTCCACAATTCGTCTACAATAGAAACATAAAATATCAAAGCTTTCAGTTTCAGAACCTTGCTTATTTGAACAGAGGGAATATATCTTCAAGGGATTCTTCTAATTTTTCATCTTCTGGTTTCAAGTAATTGTTATTCAGATCATTTCAGCAAGAAGAAAGTTGCACCTTCCGGTTAAATTCGATTTATACGTAGATAAGTTTACCCTGATGTTTGTGGACGTCGGCATTCTGAGCGGTCCCAGGCGCTTGTTCTTGCCCTGAGCGTTGATGACCCCCGGCTCAAAGAACTGACGCAGGTAGGAGTTCAGTACACGCATGTCAAACGGGTTGTCCACTCGCCCGCCGTAGATCGCAAACTCGTACAAGCCGTGGACAAAGTTCCAGGGAAGATCCTTGCCTGTTGCAGCAAATGAAAGATTCAGTTCATTCAGAAAAATAAAATAAAACAAGAAGGGCAAAGCCCATACGACTCACATGCTTGACCTTGACCTTTACATGACCTTGACCTTCAGGGTCAAGGTCAAATAACTAAACCTAGCAATGACATCATACACTAAGAACTGCTTTACACATTTTTCCTACCAAAATACATGTGACCTTGACCCAAGGTCAAGGTCATCCAAGGTCATGCAACACAAAGCTGTTAATTCAAGACATAGGAAGTACAATGGTGCTTATTGGCTCTTTCTACCATGAGATATGGTCACTTTTAGTGGTTCACTACCTTATTTTGGTCACATTTCATAAGGGTCAAAGTGACCTTGACCTTGATCATATGTGACCAAATGTGTCTCATGATGAAAGCATAACATGTGCCCCACATAATTTTTAAGTTTGAAACAGTTATCTTCCATAGTTCAGGGTCAAGGTCACTTTAAAATATGTATACAATCCAACTTTGAAGAGCTCCTGTGACCTTGACCTTGAAGCAAGGTAAACCAAACTGGTATCAAAAGATGGGGCTTACTTTGCCCTATATATCATATATAGGTGAGGTATTCAATCTCAAAAACTTCAGAGAAAATGGGAAAAATGTGAAAAATAGCTGTTTTTTAGACAACATTTATGGCCCCTGCGACCTTGACCTTGAAGCAAGGTCAAGATGCTATGTATGTTTTTTGGGGCCTTGTCATCATACACCATCTTGCCAAATTTGGTACTGATAGACTGAATAGTGTCCAAGAAATATCCAACGTTAAAGTTTTCTGGACGGACGGACGACTCGGGTGAGTACATAGACTCACTTTTGCTTCGCATGTGAGTCAATAAAAAAGGCTTAACACTTTCGCGACGGGACGCTGATAAATCAGTAACCGCGCTGACACGCCCATGGACGGGACGCGCATTTTTCAGTATCAGTCATACAAGGTACAAGACTCGTGATTGCTTCCCGGTTTTTGAAGATTGCAATAAATTGAGTTGTTTCCCTTGATACACGTGGTTTTCTCTTCCGGCTTGATCAAATTAGTGCAGATTTGCGTGGTGTTTTCGAACAAACAAAAATGAATCGAAGGCGAGCCTTGTCACGGGAGGAGATTCTCCGGATGTTGGATCTTGAGGATCCTGTAGATCATGATACATCGTGTCGTTTTAGCCTCAAGAAAGCGATAATAGCAGTGATATTGAGGAAGAAACAGTCCCGTTTTTGCTAGTACGAGTCGGCAAACTACACGTGGTAGGGGGTGATACTGCTAGACGAACATGTATCTCGGAATCGTGCAGGAGCTATGGGGGCGTGGCAGCACTGATAACAATGGATGGCTGGAGCCTTCTAATCCTTTTGGAAATGTTCATAGGTGTACAGTTGGTACTTTGTTGTGAAAATGTGACTTATATTCAATATGGATTACCTAGACATCATTTGGTGAGTGTTACAGTTTTGTTTCATTTGAGTCAGGATGCTGTGAGTGAATGCGTGATTTGCTTGTTTTTTTCTTTGTACTGTCTCCTTATTTCTGTGTACAATGTTAACAATATTTCAGCTAATTCATAGGTTTTACACCTTGTTTGGTTATAACATTATTTATAATACTTTCTGTTAAAAAATAACTTTTAAAAAAAGCAGTGGAAAATAAAATACACACAAAAAAACGTTAAAAAACACAAATTATCCCCCTTTCACCCGCCTTTCACCCCCCTTTGCTAAAACAAATCGTGTGACAAACTTATAAATAGCACAACTGAACTGGGCATCCATTTTTGAATTAGTACACAAAATTTGGTGGTGATTGGACTTAATTCAAGCTTGCTAGACAGATTTCTTTACAGTTACTGATTTTTGGGAAGTTTCTTGGTGGCAAGCTTGGGCAGGCAGGACGTTAACGCCGTGGCAGTGCTAGTCACAATAGTGTTAAGTTACTGAAACGTTTAATTAAGACAAAACGTGGGAACGAAAGGTCTTGAAGTAGAGCATATAGCACAACTCTTGTTGCTGCTAACTTTGATCTGGAAGGAAGGGATAATAAAGAAATGAAAGAGACATGAAAACCACTCACCAGCAGAGCAAAGTCTGTCGATTATGTCAGCTCCAGCCCTCAGATCTGACGAGGAGAACTCATAGAACTTGGTCCAGCCCTGAAAGAAGAGCATCAATTAAGTCAGGTGAACAAGTACATTTCATTCTTTGTCCATACATTTTTCTTTCCTTCTTTTTCTCCCCTTGTCCTTTCTATCCTCTTCCCTCTCTTCTCGTTTTTATGTGTCCGACTCTGCCTTTTTTTTATAGTCTGCTCTCTTAATTGCCCTATCTGTCTCTGCCTCTCTTGGCGTCTTTTCTCTCTCTTGGAGTCTTTCTATCTCCCTGGCTGAAGTACATTTCTGATCTCTTGGTATTTTTCTCTGTGTCTCAGCTCAGATCTTTCTCACCTCTCCCTCTCACTGTTGAGATTACAACTTTTCTTCTTTAGCTGTAACCCAGTTCAGTTCTCCGATTCTCTGCTCAGTGTTCTCCTTTCCCTCCCTCCCCCTTCTCTCGCCCCCAACCTCCTCCCTCCTGTCTCCCATCGCCAGCAAGAGCTACACACTACAGTGGAACCCCCTTTTAAGACCCCCCTTTTAAGACCCCCCCCTTTTAAGACCCCCCTTTTAAGACCCCCCTTTTAAGACCCCCCTTTTAAGACCCCCCCCTTTTAAGACCCCCCTTTTAAGACCCCCCTTCTTCTTCTTCAGCGTTCGATGATGGTCGTGTCTCAGAATTCGTTGGCCCATGATGTTGACAAAGTGGGCTGTCAGTCTGAGGTCTAAGACCCCCCCCCCCCCCCCCAATTTAAGATTCCCTCCTTTTTAAGACTGTGTTTTCTCAGACTTTCTGTTCATAAGTTCTGAAAATGTACCCCCATTTTTTTAAGATTCCCTCCTTTTTAAGTCCTGATTTTCTCAGATCTGCAGGTCTTAAGGGAGGTTCCACTGTACACACCTGTGGGATGTACATGCGTCGTTCCTGCATGACAGCATGCAGCCAGGCGAGAGCGAAGAGGGCCTGGGCGCGCACCACGTTGCCTCCCTTGGAGATGTACTCGGGGGTCCACGACTCGTACGTTCTCGTCAGGTTTCTCTTCACACCCGGGGGAGACTGAAAGAAGATAAAAAAAATTCACATAGTGTTGGTCAAAGTTTTCTTCTTTTTGGATCTGATAAAACAAAGGTAAATTATTCCATACGACATGTGTGATAGAGTAAGTGAGAGTAATGCGAAACCAGTCTCCTGGAACTTTGGAGAATAACAAGCATTGAAATGAACAAGTGACTTTCATTCTCATTGGTTCTTCTTCTTTTTGGAGTAATCAAACAAACGGAAGTGATGCTTTGAAGGATGGTTCATAACAAATGTTTTATATGCAGTCTGCCAGTAGGGAGCAAAACTATAGAATGTCCAAGATGAAATTAGAAATGTCAAAGTATATTGAAGACAAGGAAATCATACAAGGCAATCATAATTCCACAAAGCTCAACTAGATTTGGCACAGACAGCTGACAGACAGACAGACAGACAGACAGACAGACAGACACACACACATTCTCTCTTTGTCCTTCTCTGTTTCTTTTACACTTCAAATTCTTCCAAGAACCAAATCTGATCAATTTGGATTGAAGAGAGCAAGCTTGTATTCAAAGAAAATGTTCAATAATGAGCAGGAATAAAAAAAAAGTCTGTGAATTTACCTCATACGTGATCTTGATGCTAGACTGCAGCAGGATGTTGGGGAACTTGGGGTGAGACTCAGCAGTCATCCACAGCCTGAAGTTGGCGTGCGGCTTCATCGTGTTGATCACCTGCACAAGGAAATTTAATGACAATTATAAAATAATAATGAGGACACTTACTTGGCAGAAGTCCTAAAATAGTCATAAGTACCTCACAAAAACATACACAAATAAATGATTTTGATAAGACCATTGCTTTCTCAGACTTTCTGTTGATAACCTGTGTAAATTTATCCCTATTTAATGACTCCCTCCTTTTCAAGACCTGATTGTCTCAGATTTCAGGAGGTCTGGAAGCGGGTTCCACTGTATTATATTTTAACTGTACCTTCTCCAGAGTTGGCAGCCAGGCTGTGACAAGGTGAAGGTTCTTCAGACACAACCACTCTCCGCTGGTCGAGCACTGGTTCAGCAGCTGCATGGCGATCTCAGCCTGACCTTGACCCATGGCCACCTGCGAGATCAAGGTCAAACATCAGGTAAAGAGATAGGTTTGGTGTTTATGGGATGGTGTCCACTTAATAATGGAGTGTGATAACTTCGCAAGTTACAATGACAGCAATAAAGGGGAAACAACTTGCATGGGTTTTCTATTAGTTCTTGAGAATCTTAAACAAATGAGGGACCGGAACGGTTGGCTTAGTGGTAAGGCGTCCGCCCCGTGAGCGGGAGGTCGTGGGTTCGAACCCTGGCCGGGTCATACCTAAGACTTTAAAATTGGCAATCTAGTGGCTGCTCCGCCTGGCGTCTGGCATTATGGGGTTAGTGCTAGGACTGGTTGGTCCGGTGTCAGAATAATGTGACTGGGTGAGACATGAAGCCTGTGCTGCGACTTCTGTCTTGTGTGTGGCGCACGTTAAATGTCAAAGCAGCACCGCCCTGATATGGCCCTTCGTGGTCGGCTGGGCGTTAAGCAAGCAAACAAACAAACAAACAAACAAACAAACAAACAAACAAACAAACAAAAGAGGCAGAGCGCTATTTATAGGTCTTATTAACAAAGGGAAGTAAACGCTCTAAATGCATACAACATGTGCAATAGAGTAATGGAACGTTTAAGTTTTGACAAAAACAATTTAAAACATTCCCAAGTACATCGACCCAATCTTCTTTATAGTGGACAGACAAGCAAACAATCAATATGAGATGAACAAAATTTATCTGATAATGTTTTTCTGTCTCTGGCAAGGCAGTGGCGATGTCGATTGGGTCAATGTACAATGTTTAGTCAAAAACTATACATCCCATTAACTAACCATTCTTGTGGGTTTTTTATTCTGAATTTTAGAACGTTAGCAGTCTTTCTGGGGTGTTTTAATTTAACTAACCAATCTGGGTTTTTGATTCTGAATTTTGGAAGAGTAGCAATCTATTGTTTTGTTTTATTTTCACCATACAAACAGTTGAGCTGTTCTGACCTGATGGAAGCACTCGGCGCCAATCGTCTCATTGGCCAGTTCCTGCAGTTCCTGGGAGGGGTCAGCACCGGTGGAAATGATGATGAGGATGGGTTCCGTCGCCATGGTTTCAGCATACAGCTTTTTCAGGCTGACCGCTGGGGGTGATAATTCTTTCATCGCTGAAAATGAGATGATTACTGGTTTAGTTTCTGTGCTTATTTCATCGCTGAAAATGAGACGATTACTGGTTTAGTTTCTGTGCTTATTTCATCGCTGAAAATGAGACGATTACTGGTTTAGTTTCTGTGCTTATTTCATCGCTGAAAATGAGATGATTACTGGTTTAGTTTCTGTGCTTATTTCATCGCTGAAAATGAGACGATTACTGGTTTAGTTTCTGTGCTTATTTCATCGCTGAAAATGAGACGATTACTGGTTTAGTTTCTGTGCTTATTTCATCGCTGAAAATGAGACGATTACTGGTTTAGTTTCTGTGCTTATTTCATCGCTGAAAATGAGACGATTACTGGTTTAGTTTCTGTGCTTATTTCATCGCTGAAAATGAGACGATTACTGGTTTAGTTTCTGTGCTTATTTCATCGCTGAAAATGAGACGATTACTGGTTTAGTTTCTGTGCTTATTTCATCGCTGAAAATGAGACGATTACTGGTTTAGTTTCTGTGCTTATTTCATCGCTGAAAATGAGACGATTACTGGTTTAGTTTCTGTGCTTATTTCATCGCTGAAAATGAGACGATTACTGGTTTAGTTTCTGTGCTTATTTCATCGCTGAAAATGAGACGATTACTGGTTTAGTTTCTGTGCTTATTTCATCGCTGAAAATGAGACGATTACTGGTTTAGTTTCTGTGCTTATTTCATCGCTGAAAATGAGACGATTACTGGTTTAGTTTCTGTGCTTATTTCATCGCTGAAAATGAGACGATTACTGGTTTAGTTTCTGTGCTTATTTCATCGCTGAAAATGAGACGATTACTGGTTTAGTTTCTGTGCTTATTTCATCGCTGAAAATGAGACGATTACTGGTTTAGTTTCTGTGCTTATTTCATCGCTGAAAATGAGACGATTACTGGTTTAGTTTCTGTGCTTATTTCATCGCTGAAAATGAGACGATTACTGGTTTAGTTTCTGTGCTTATTTCATCGCTGAAAATGAGACGATTACTGGTTTAGTTTCTGTGCTTATTTCATCGCTGAAAATGAGACGATTACTGGTTTAGTTTCTGTGCTTATTTCATCGCTGAAAATGAGACGATTACTGGTTTAGTTTCTGTGCTTATTTCATCGCTGAAAATGAGACGATTACTGGTTTAGTTTCTGTGCTTATTTCATCGCTGAAAATGAGACGATTACTGGTTTAGTTTCTGTGCTTATTTCATCGCTGAAAATGAGACGATTACTGGTTTAGTTTCTGTGCTTATTTCATCGCTGAAAATGAGACGATTACTGGTTTAGTTTCTGTGCTTATTTCATCGCTGAAAATGAGACGATTACTGGTTTAGTTTCTGTGCTTATTTCATCGCTGAAAATGAGACGATTACTGGTTTAGTTTCTGTGCTTATTTCATCGCTGAAAATGAGACGATTACTGGTTTAGTTTCTGTGCTTATTTCATCGCTGAAAATGAGACGATTACTGGTTTAGTTTCTGTGCTTATTTCATCGCTGAAAATGAGACGATTACTGGTTTAGTTTCTGTGCTTATTTCATCGCTGAAAATGAGACGATTACTGGTTTAGTTTCTGTGCTTATTTCATCGCTGAAAATGAGACGATTACTGGTTTAGTTTCTGTGCTTATTTCATCGCTGAAAATGAGACGATTACTGGTTTAGTTTCTGTGCTTATTTCATCGCTGAAAATGAGACGATTACTGGTTTAGTTTCTGTGCTTATTTCATCGCTGAAAATGAGACGATTACTGGTTTAGTTTCTGTGCTTATTTCATCGCTGAAAATGAGACGATTACTGGTTTAGTTTCTGTGCTTATTTCATCGCTGAAAATGAGACGATTACTGGTTTAGTTTCTGTGCTTATTTCATCGCTGAAAATGAGACGATTACTGGTTTAGTTTCTGTGCTTATTTCATCGCTGAAAATGAGACGATTACTGGTTTAGTTTCTGTGCTTATTTCATCGCTGAAAATGAGACGATTACTGGTTTAGTTTCTGTGCTTATTTCATCGCTGAAAATGAGACGATTACTGGTTTAGTTTCTGTGCTTATTTCATCGCTGAAAATGAGACGATTACTGGTTTAGTTTCTGTGCTTATTTCATCGCTGAAAATGAGACGATTACTGGTTTAGTTTCTGTGCTTATTTCATCGCTGAAAATGAGACGATTACTGGTTTAGTTTCTGTGCTTATTTCATCGCTGAAAATGAGACGATTACTGGTTTAGTTTCTGTGCTTATTTCATCGCTGAAAATGAGACGATTACTGGTTTAGTTTCTGTGCTTATTTCATCGCTGAAAATGAGACGATTACTGGTTTAGTTTCTGTGCTTATTTCATCGCTGAAAATGAGACGATTACTGGTTTAGTTTCTGTGCTTATTTCATCGCTGAAAATGAGACGATTACTGGTTTAGTTTCTGTGCTTATTTCATCGCTGAAAATGAGACGATTACTGGTTTAGTTTCTGTGCTTATTTCATCGCTGAAAATGAGACGATTACTGGTTTAGTTTCTGTGCTTATTTCATCGCTGAAAATGAGACGATTACTGGTTTAGTTTCTGTGCTTATTTCATCGCTGAAAATGAGACGATGACTGGTTTAGTTTCTGTGCTTATTTCATCGCTGAAAATGAGACGATGACTGGTTTAGTTTCTGTGCTTATTTCATCGCTGAAAATGAGACGATGACTGGTTTAGTTTCTGTGCTTATTTCATCGCTGAAAATGAGACGATGACTGGTTTAGTTTCTGTGCTTATTTCATCGCTGAAAATGAGACGATGACTGGTTTAGTTTCTGTGCTTATTTCATCGCTGAAAATGAGACGATGACTGGTTTAGTTTCTGTGCTTATTTCATCGCTGAAAATGAGACGATGACTGGTTTAGTTTCTGTGCTTATTTCATCGCTGAAAATGAGACGATGACTGGTTTAGTTTCTGTGCTTATTTCATCGCTGAAAATGAGACGATGACTGGTTTAGTTTCTGTGCTTATTTCATCGCTGAAAATGAGACGATGACTGGTTTAGTTTCTGTGCTTATTTCATCGCTGAAAATGAGACGATGACTGGTTTAGTTTCTGTGCTTATTTCATCGCTGAAAATGAGACGATGACTGGTTTAGTTTCTGTGCTTATTTCATCGCTGAAAATGAGACGATGACTGGTTTAGTTTCTGTGCTTATTTCATCGCTGAAAATGAGACGATGACTGGTTTAGTTTCTGTGCTTATTTCATCGCTGAAAATGAGACGATGACTGGTTTAGTTTCTGTGCTTATTTCATCGCTGAAAATGAGACGATGACTGGTTTAGTTTCTGTGCTTATTTCATCGCTGAAAATGAGACGATGACTGGTTTAGTTTCTGTGCTTATTTCATCGCTGAAAATGAGACGATGACTGGTTTAGTTTCTGTGCTTATTTCATCGCTGAAAATGAGACGATGACTGGTTTAGTTTCTGTGCTTATTTCATCGCTGAAAATGAGACGATTACTGGTTTAGTTTCTGTGCTTATTTCATCGCTGAAAATGAGACGATTACTGGTTTAGTTTCTGTGCTTATTTCATCGCTGAAAATGAGACGATTACTGGTTTAGTTTCTGTGCTTATTTCATCGCTGAAAATGAGACGATTACTGGTTTAGTTTCTGTGCTTATTTCATCGCTGAAAATGAGACGATTACTGGTTTAGTTTCTGTGCTTATTTCATCGCTGAAAATGAGACGATTACTGGTTTAGTTTCTGTGCTTATTTCATCGCTGAAAATGAGACGATTACTGGTTTAGTTTCTGTGCTTATTTCATCGCTGAAAATGAGACGATTACTGGTTTAGTTTCTGTGCTTATTTCATCGCTGAAAATGAGACGATTACTGGTTTAGTTTCTGTGCTTATTTCATCGCTGAAAATGAGACGATTACTGGTTTAGTTTCTGTGCTTATTTCATCGCTGAAAATGAGACGATTACTGGTTTAGTTTCTGTGCTTATTTCATCGCTGAAAATGAGACGATTACTGGTTTAGTTTCTGTGCTTATTTCATCGCTGAAAATGAGACGATTACTGGTTTAGTTTCTGTGCTTATTTCATCGCTGAAAATGAGACGATTACTGGTTTAGTTTCTGTGCTTATTTCATCGCTGAAAATGAGACGATTACTGGTTTAGTTTCTGTGCTTATTTCATCGCTGAAAATGAGACGATTACTGGTTTAGTTTCTGTGCTTATTTCATCGCTGAAAATGAGACGATTACTGGTTTAGTTTCTGTGCTTATTTCATCGCTGAAAATGAGACGATTACTGGTTTAGTTTCTGTGCTTATTTCATCGCTGAAAATGAGACGATTACTGGTTTAGTTTCTGTGCTTATTTCATCGCTGAAAATGAGACGATTACTGGTTTAGTTTCTGTGCTTATTTCATCGCTGAAAATGAGACGATTACTGGTTTAGTTTCTGTGCTTATTTCATCGCTGAAAATGAGACGATTACTGGTTTAGTTTCTGTGCTTATTTCATCGCTGAAAATGAGACGATTACTGGTTTAGTTTCTGTGCTTATTTCATCGCTGAAAATGAGACGATGACTGGTTTAGTTTCTGTGCTTATTTCATCGCTGAAAATGAGACGATTACTGGTTTAGTTTCTGTGCTTATTTCATCGCTGAAAATGAGACGATGACTGGTTTAGTTTCTGTGCTTATTTCATCGCTGAAAATGAGACGATGACTGGTTTAGTTTCTGTGCTTATTTCATCGCTGAAAATGAGACGATTACTGGTTTAGTTTCTGTGCTTATTTCATCGCTGAAAATGAGACGATTACTGGTTTAGTTTCTGTGCTTATTTCATCGCTGAAAATGAGACGATTACTGGTTTAGTTTCTGTGCTTATTTCATCGCTGAAAATGAGACGATTACTGGTTTAGTTTCTGTGCTTATTTCATCGCTGAAAATGAGACGATTACTGGTTTAGTTTCTGTGCTTATTTCATCGCTGAAAATGAGACGATTACTGGTTTAGTTTCTGTGCTTATTTCATCGCTGAAAATGAGACGATTACTGGTTTAGTTTCTGTGCTTATTTCATCGCTGAAAATGAGACGATTACTGGTTTAGTTTCTGTGCTTATTTCATCGCTGAAAATGAGACGATTACTGGTTTAGTTTCTGTGCTTATTTCATCGCTGAAAATGAGACGATTACTGGTTTAGTTTCTGTGCTTATTTCATCGCTGAAAATGAGACGATTACTGGTTTAGTTTCTGTGCTTATTTCATCGCTGAAAATGAGACGATTACTGGTTTAGTTTCTGTGCTTATTTCATCGCTGAAAATGAGACGATTACTGGTTTAGTTTCTGTGCTTATTTCATCGCTGAAAATGAGACGATTACTGGTTTAGTTTCTGTGCTTATTTCATCGCTGAAAATGAGACGATTACTGGTTTAGTTTCTGTGCTTATTTCATCGCTGAAAATGAGACGATTACTGGTTTAGTTTCTGTGCTTATTTCATCGCTGAAAATGAGACGATTACTGGTTTAGTTTCTGTGCTTATTTCATCGCTGAAAATGAGACGATTACTGGTTTAGTTTCTGTGCTTATTTCATCGCTGAAAATGAGACGATTACTGGTTTAGTTTCTGTGCTTATTTCATCGCTGAAAATGAGACGATTACTGGTTTAGTTTCTGTGCTTATTTCATCGCTGAAAATGAGACGATTACTGGTTTAGTTTCTGTGCTTATTTCATCGCTGAAAATGAGACGATTACTGGTTTAGTTTCTGTGCTTATTTCATCGCTGAAAATGAGACGATTACTGGTTTAGTTTCTGTGCTTATTTCATCGCTGAAAATGAGACGATTACTGGTTTAGTTTCTGTGCTTATTTCATCGCTGAAAATGAGACGATTACTGGTTTAGTTTCTGTGCTTATTTCATCGCTGAAAATGAGACGATTACTGGTTTAGTTTCTGTGCTTATTTCATCGCTGAAAATGAGACGATTACTGGTTTAGTTTCTGTGCTTATTTCATCGCTGAAAATGAGACGATTACTGGTTTAGTTTCTGTGCTTATTTCATCGCTGAAAATGAGACGATTACTGGTTTAGTTTCTGTGCTTATTTCATCGCTGAAAATGAGACGATTACTGGTTTAGTTTCTGTGCTTATTTCATCGCTGAAAATGAGACGATTACTGGTTTAGTTTCTGTGCTTATTTCATCGCTGAAAATGAGACGATTACTGGTTTAGTTTCTGTGCTTATTTCATCGCTGAAAATGAGACGATTACTGGTTTAGTTTCTGTGCTTATTTCATCGCTGAAAATGAGACGATTACTGGTTTAGTTTCTGTGCTTATTTCATCGCTGAAAATGAGACGATTACTGGTTTAGTTTCTGTGCTTATTTCATCGCTGAAAATGAGACGATTACTGGTTTAGTTTCTGTGCTTATTTCATCGCTGAAAATGAGACGATTACTGGTTTAGTTTCTGTGCTTATTTCATCGCTGAAAATGAGACGATTACTGGTTTAGTTTCTGTGCTTATTTCATCGCTGAAAATGAGACGATTACTGGTTTAGTTTCTGTGCTTATTTCATCGCTGAAAATGAGACGATTACTGGTTTAGTTTCTGTGCTTATTTCATCGCTGAAAATGAGACGATTACTGGTTTAGTTTCTGTGCTTATTTCATCGCTGAAAATGAGACGATTACTGGTTTAGTTTCTGTGCTTATTTCATCGCTGAAAATGAGACGATTACTGGTTTAGTTTCTGTGCTTATTTCATCGCTGAAAATGAGACGATTACTGGTTTAGTTTCTGTGCTTATTTCATCGCTGAAAATGAGACGATTACTGGTTTAGTTTCTGTGCTTATTTCATCGCTGAAAATGAGACGATTACTGGTTTAGTTTCTGTGCTTATTTCATCGCTGAAAATGAGACGATTACTGGTTTAGTTTCTGTGCTTATTTCATCGCTGAAAATGAGACGATTACTGGTTTAGTTTCTGTGCTTATTTCATCGCTGAAAATGAGACGATTACTGGTTTAGTTTCTGTGCTTATTTCATCGCTGAAAATGAGACGATTACTGGTTTAGTTTCTGTGCTTATTTCATCGCTGAAAATGAGACGATTACTGGTTTAGTTTCTGTGCTTATTTCTTTGTTTCAGTTTGCTGTACATGAACTGTCTTTGACAAGAATACACGTACACACACACATGCATACCGGCACGGTTGGCCTAGTGGTAAGGCGTCCGCCCCGTGATCGGGAGGTCGTGGGTTCGAACCCCGGCCGGGTCATACCTAAGACTTTAAAATTGGCAATCTAGTGGCTGCTCCGCCTGGCGTCTGGCATTATGGGGTTAGTGCTAGGACTGGTTGGTCCGGTGTCAGAATACTGTGACTGGGTGAGACATGAAGCCTGTGCTGCGACTGCTGTCTTGTGTGTGGCGCACGTTATATGTCAAAGCAGCACCGCCCTGATATGGCCCTTCGTGGTCGGCTGGGCGTTAAGCAAACAAACAAACAAACAAACAAACAAACACACACACACCCACATGCAGGCACACACATGCACCAACACAGTTGTGCATACACACGCACACACACACTATGAGACACACATGCATTAATACTGTTGCGCACACACACGTTCACACACACACACACACACTATGAGACACACATGCATTAATACTGTTACGCACACACACACACGTTCACACACACACACACACACACACACACACACACACAAATCCCCCACCACACACATTTCCCACCCCCATTCACCCCCCACACACAAACAACATTACCCAGAGTTCTGCAGGCAAAGAGACTCATGCAGCTCTGCAGTCTGTCGGGGCGGGCGGCCTGGACCAGCAGAACTTGCTGGAATGGCGTGCATCGTTTTTCGGCGGCCCCGGGGAACTCTTCCTCGCAGTGACTGCTGCGGGCAAAGTTGGACCACATGCTCCCGTCCTCCAAGTCCAATTGCTGGTACAGCTTTGGGAAGTTGCACTGAAATGCAATTACAATATTTGTCAAGAACACCTGGCGATGAACAATGGAAGGAGAACTTAAGACCCTGAACCATACGTGGAGTACCATCCAGAGACTCGCCCAGAACAGACAGGAGTGGAGGTCCTTCGTTGCAGCCCCATGCATGCCAACCGGCATAACGGGCAATAAGTAAGTAAAGTAAGTAGTAGCATAGCAATAACTCTTACAATGTAACATGCCTCTCCCTTCTCATAGCCACAAAAGGATAACAGCTCAACAAACCTTGAGTGACACCACAGAAGAATGTCTTTCCTCATCCACCCAGGACGGTGCTCGACTGTCTCCCTTCACGTCCGCGACCAGTATGCCAGTGAACGCCTCCCATTCCTGTCACGACAGTGAAAACACAAGTCAATGAAATGTTACAAGATCAACTGTTCTCCGTAGAAAAACACACTAGGCCTAATGGGCATACAGCCTACACCTCCCAGCCTTTGAAAACATCCCCTCGTAGTCTTGTTTATATCATTTAGCAGGGTTCGGTTCATTCATACAGCATGCATCATTGGCGCATCAAATCTGAAAATGACCCATAAGACAGGCTTATGTTGCTTCCCCTTGTTTTTTCTTCCTTTTCCATTGAAACGCTGAGGCAAGCTACGCATAACATTGTAGTCTTTTCCATTGAAACGCTGAGGCAAGCTACACATAACATTGTAGTCTTTTCTATGGAAACGCTGAGGCAAGCTACGCATAACATTGTAGTCTTTTCCATTGAAACGCTGAGGCAAGCTACGCATAACATTGTAGTCTTTTCTATGGAAACGCTGAGGCAAGCTACGCATAACATTGTGGTCTTTTCTATGGAAACGCTGAGGCAAGCTACGCATAACATTGTAGTCTTTTCTATGGAAACGCTGAGGCAAGCTACGCATAACATTGTAGTCTTTTCCATTGAAACGCTGAGGCAAGCTACGCATAACATTGTAGTCTTTTCTATGGAAACGCTGAGGCAAGCTACGCATAACATTGTAGTCTTTTCTATGGAAACGCTGAGGGAAGCTACGCATAACATTGTAGTCTTTTCTATGGAAACGCTGAGGCAAGCTACGCATAACATTGTAGTCTTTTCTATGGAAACGCTGAGGGAAGCTACGCATAACATTGTAGTCTTTTCCATTGAAACGCTGAGGGAAGCTACGCATAACATTGTAGTCTTTTCTATGGAAACGCTGAGGCAAGCTATGCATAACATTGTAGTCTTTTCTATGGAAACGCTGAGGCAAGCTACGCATAACATTGTGGTCTTTTCTATTGAAACAAGGGAAAGCAACTCTTCCACAACCCATACAAACTTGACAGAGTTATTCCCGAACATTGTTTATTGTACTCCAGGCCTGAAAGTGGCGAGTGTTTTACTAGAGTAGAAACGTAACTGTCGAGTAGAAATGTTCATCTACTCGCCAAATGCAGGTAAAGTTGCTGAAACAAATTGTTGGTTTGGCAAGTAAAGTTTGCTCTCTGGCTTGTACATTTTCAGAATCACTAGCCAAAGGCGAGTACACCATTTGTTGGACTTTCAGGGCTGCACTCACATTTTCTCCAAAGAGTTCTGGCTTGGTGCCATGAGCCATGTGCATGGCGAACATGAGACGGTCGGCCTTGAACAGCGAGCGACAGCAGTATTCATACACCAGCTGCTGCATCTGATGACTCAGGGTTCGGATCCTCACCTCTGTGCCACTTCCATCCTGACACGAGAGAAAAACAGCATAAAAATAAAACAAGTCGCGTGAAGCGATAACAAAACATCTAGCAATCTCTTGGCCTGAATTAAAAAAAATCAACACTGAAAACGCGGTATTGGTCATCACCGTGACCAGTAAGGCTTGGCTAGCTGAAACCCGAAGACCGAAACAAGTTGCGCTGGTCTTCACGAAGTATGCCAACATAGGACCGGTTTCTTTTAATTTTGATCGCATTTTCTGAAGATGTTTTCTTCGAATCGCTCTACACACGCGCATCAAAGCTTGACTAAATGTGAAACAAAAACAAAAACAAACAAGAAAGGCAAATGCTTACACGACTCACCTTCGTTACCCCCCCCCCCCCCCCTTCTCTGGACAACCCTTAAGACCATTAACCCCTGATCTTCTTCTTGTCGATCACTATTAACCCCTGATAAGACACTGTTTTCTCACATATTCTGTTCATAACCTCTGAAAGTTTACCCTCATTTTCAGACTCCTTTTTTAAGACCTGATTTTCTCAGGTGTTTTTCTAAGTCTTAAAAGGACGATTCCACTACATATGTGTCCCCCCCCCCGCCCCCCCCCCCCCCCCCGAAAAAAAAAATGCTGTTCCAGCTTCATAGAATAAAGTTCAAGAGAACATTCATGTCCGACTTATTTTCTTCATATAGCTCAATGGATATTTCAGGGGTGAAAATCTTTTCCAGTAAACATGTTCATGCTATGACTCTGATAATTATTTGAAGAAAAACAAGCTAAATTTTGGTCATATCTGCTGATTTATAAACCTATAATTCTGTTAAATTTGGAGGCTTTTGCTCTCAAAATATCTGAGAAAACCTCAACTTGAAGTTTGTATGAACATGACCCGATCCCCACTGTGACCCCAAAATATGACACGGGTCAACCAAACTAGAGTCATATCTGTAAATCACCAAACCCGAGCAGTGTGCAAAGTGTCAAAGCTCTAGCTTCAAAAACATCTGAGATAACTTCAACATTAAGTTTTTATGAATTGAACACATCACCCCGCTGTGACCCCAAAATTTGCTGAGGTCATGTCAGGAAATCATCTAACCCCAGAAACATGCAAAGTTTTAAAGCTCTAACTTCAAAAACATCCGAAATAACCTCAACGTTAATTTTGTTGTCTACTGACGGCCGGCCATACAGACAGACGTTGCTCATTACTAAGACTAAGAAGGTGAGTCAAAAACAGAAAGTGAACGAGCAACTTCCAGGACACTCACTGTGTATTCCAAATCCTATAAAACAACATGACATTCATAGCTTTAAATATTTCAACATGACTTCGAACCAACACTGTCAACAGATGCTAGCAGTAAACGTCCACTGTGTGTTATCGTCTCTTCACGTTTACCTCAGGACAAAATCAAACATTCACAAGAACTTCAACCTATCAGCCTTTAAAAGTGAACAACA
>NC_090250.1:8798840-8883840 GCF_037325665.1 Littorina saxatilis | reverse complement strand
CCGACATACAGACAGACAGACCGACCGACCGACCGACAGACCGACAGACAGACCGACAGACAGACAGACAGACCGACCGACCGACAGCTAGCCAGCCAATCAACCAAACAACCAACTAACCAACAAGCCATCCAGCCAGACATACAAACAGACAATTATGATAAGACAGACAGACACAATGACACATCGACAGACAGCAGGGCCGGACTAGGCGAAGAGCCGGGGGGGTTGCCAGTGGTGGCCCAGGGGGATGTCCCCCCTGGCGGCAGGGGCGGATCAGTTCATTTTATGACTGGTTTTTTTCAAAAGTATATTGTGAAGATATGGGTGTGAAGGCGCGAAGCGCCGAGCCGACGGCGCGAAGCGCCTAGCTTGCTAGGGGGGTCCGGGGGCATGCCCCCCGGAAAATTTTGAAAAAAAGGATGCAAAATGGTGCAATCTGGTGCATTCTGAGGATGATCATTACCAGTTTCAGGCAGCAGATTTTGTCACTGATTAATACCCCAAAAATTGAAACTCAATGTAAAATAAAGAAATGTATACCTCATTCAATATTTTTATTTTTTGGCTGGGGGGGGGGGGGGGGGTCCGGAAACCCTAGAACCCACCCCCCACCCCCCTCGTTGTGGGGGTCAGGGGGCGAAGCCCCCTGAAGCTGACGGGTAGGTCATATTCTGAGATAGGAAAATGGTCGCTCCTTGCATGAAACGGCATAAAATAAGCAATAATAAAAATAAAAATTAAATAAGTAAGGTACATGTTTAGGCTAGGGGGGGGGGGGGGGGGTTGCGCAACCCCCATAACCCCCCCGGTAGTCTGGCCCTGGACAGACAAGACAGATGCACAGACCGTTAAGACAGACAAAACAAGACAAGACAGACAGACAAGACAAACAGACGTGCAGACACGACAGACAGACAGACAGACAGACAGACAGACAGACAGACAGACAGACAGACTAGCTGACCTGTTGGTTGATGACCTCCAGACGATTGTCCTTCATGTGCACCTTGAGCCACTCTGTTGCCCGTGACGATGGGTCCACCAGGAACGGCCGCAGAGAACTCTGCCATACCAATCAATTCAAGTTTCTTTACGGGTATACTGTACACATTCTATACACAGTAGAACCCCCCTTTTACGACCCTTCAATTCAAGACCCCCTCCTTTTTATGACCTGGTTTTCTCAGATTTTCTGTTTATAGTCTCTGTAAAATGACCCCCATTTTAAAACTCTCTCCTTTATAAGACCTGATGGGGTGTTGCAGGTAGCTCTGTCTCCTCCTTGGGGATGAAGCTACCAGGGGAAGGGATTGTGTTGGAGGTGCGGGTAGAGGGGTAGCCCTCCCGGTGCTCCCCCTTGGACCTCCCTAGTCTAGGACCCTGGGTCTTCGCGAGGTGGCCTTTGTGGCGTAATCCCTCCGGACTAGCATAACGTTTCCCTATCCCAAGACCAACTGTGCGTGGTCTATGACCACATCCTCTACGAGGTGACCCTATCAACTAGGCAGCGCAAGCCCCTAGGCGAAACACGGCGGATCTAGAGGAGAGAACCTCGATAAAAAACCTGAGCTGCCATGAAGACGGAGCATGTTGGCCGAGGACAGCGGGCAGACCTTCTGTGCCGACACCCATCTACAGGAGAAAACCAGGCATGCACGCATCAAACCCAACATGGCCATAAGACCTGCTTTTCTGATTTGTGGAGGTCTTAAAAGGGGGTTCCACTGTATACCATTACTTGAAAGTGATACAGATTCCGCTGCTGATAAAAAAAAATGACTTCAAATGAGGAAGACACATTTTTCATTGCTATAGTACATATAGTACAACCACCAGACCTCCAAAGACTTCAGAAAACAAGGTCTTAAAAAGAATTAAGGAAGTCTCAGATGGATCGAGGTACATTTACATAGTGGTTTTGAAATGATATTGCAATGTATGAGAAAGCGAGGCCTGAAAACAGCGGTAAGTCTTAATCCCCACTGTATATGAGAGGAATCTTGGTAACACCCAAGCTCTAATTCATTAAACAGTGGCAAAAGTTGTGACCTTGACAAAGCTTGTATTCATAAAATGTCAGGAATTGATGCAAAACAGAAAAGCACAAAAGCGTTCACTCTAACCATGCCTGAGACAGTCAAATAGCATTAGTGTTGTCATCAATAAAAACAACTTAGCGGTGACCTAAAGTGGAATAGCATCACAGCTCTTGCTCACAAAATAGCCCAGGTGCAGCAAACTTAGTAGCAACTGGTAATATAATTGACATATTGTTTCAAGTTCTGCAATATACAATTTGTGAAACTCACCAATTACATTTTTTGTTCAGACCGACCCCCCCACCCCCCCCCCCCCCCCCAATCAACTTAACTTAAATATGAACCTATCCCCTCCTGTCACAAGAAAAAATATGGTGAAAACAGAAGCAGATAACACTCACAGACTGTTATGCAGAGAGACAGGCAGACGTATGGAAGCAGGCATGCATGAGCACATACACATACGCAGACAGACAGAAAGACAGACAGACACAGGCAGACAGACAGACACAGACAGACAGACAGACTGAGACACAAACACACAGACAGACAGAGACACAGACAGACAGACAGATAGACACACAGACAGACACACACACACACACACACACTCCACAACCTAAGGCACAAGCATGCACACAGCAAGAAAATAAGCAAATTAATATGATTCAATCCAAAATGACTTGCTGAAACAAGCACCACTCAAAAACAGCACTTCATCACTCCCACCAAAGATCTATACCAACAAGGTCATGATATTTCATTTCATTTACTTTACTATCCCAATGCTGGGAAAATCAGGTCGCTTCCTCCCAGTGGAAAGCTAAAAGACTAAAATCTTAAGGGGATTTTCCGGTTAGTTCTGTTGGTACCAACACTCATAAACCACATTCACCAACACTTTGTTAAACCTGAATTTGCCGCCATTCCCAAACTTCTTACCCCGATAGGAATGTCATTCATCTGCAGAAGGCATATTTAATTAAGATGCGACACATGAAAACTATATGGAAAGTTTAGTAAATTGGAGCTAAAAATAAAACATTTTAAGGAAAAGAAAAAAACTACACAATAATCCAGCTCCATACATCTGTCTTCTGACAAACGAGAAGAGGGCAGGATATATGTGTCATTGAGAATTTTCCAATTTAATGTAACATTTAAATTAACAGTAAAGTGTTGCTATTATTGTTCTTGTTATTTTCTCTTTGATGACACAAGCACCCCCCCCCCCCCCCCAGCTACACCCCCCCCCCCCCTCACCCCACAACACTACCAACCCAGTATATAACAGCGATATCTCAAACCCAGTACATAACAGATATCTCCAGTGTTTACGCTTCAATCCTCACCGTCTGATTTTGTTTGCATCTTCGTATTCTTCTTCTCCGTTCCTGATTTTGGAATCTTAAGTCTTGGCTTTAATCTTTTTTGAGTCCTCACCTGCTGTGAGATGATCCCTCCTTCTCATTTTCTACCCCCTTCAAACCCCCCCCCCCCCCCCCCCCCCAAAAATTTTTTTTTTTTTTTTTAAATAAAATAAATAGAAATTAATAAAATAAATTTTTTTTAAATTAACCACACACACACACACCACACCAGACCCACCTGCAGAATGACGAGAGCGTTCTCCATGGACAGCTCGTCGGACGGCAGCCCCTCCCCCTTCCAGGTCAGCTGTTCGCTCTCCGTGCTCAGGAAGCGCCGGAGGTCAAAGTGTGTGATGCCGATCGTGTCCATCCACAGCTTGAGTCGCTCGCGTCTCAGGTCCTCGGGAGCGCTGGGAAGGTACGTGATGAAAGCCGCTCCCAGTAGCGCCCTCTTGGGGAGTTCTTGGAGCTCCTTGGTCAGCTCCCCAACCTGATAGGATAGATTTTTTTATTTTTTTATTTTATTAATTATTGACTTTTAACTCATTCGCTGCGCGTCTAAATTTCCCCTGTGTTCCCTGCCAACGCGCAATTTAGAGCCATTTTGAAAAAATTATTAAAAATCAACAACACAAGATAACCTTACATACCTTATGTTTTTGCAAAGTTTGGAACTTACTCTTTTAGAAAATATATGAAACATTTGAAAGTACATACCTTTTGTTGTCTTCATATCCAGGCAAAATATCCAATTTGAAGCAAAACAAAAAAACTTTCTACGTCATGGGTTCATCATATACAATGTCATGATCGACACTTGCATTGCCCGAATCATCACCCAAATGATCGTCCATTGGCACAAAATCGTCACCAGAATCTAAAATATCATCTCCACTATCATCATCACTGAGGTCAAGATCAGAACCGTACTGAATAACACGTTCTAGCACTCTTTTCAAGTTACTACGTATCAGCAGAACGATCCGCCATCTTGGAAAAGTCAAAACACGTGGGTCGCACACCGTCAACAAAATTTTTATTAATCCCAACAATTTAAGGGAAAGAACTCTTTACAGTGAATGGTACCACTGTAGACAGATAGAAGTTCATTGCAGGGGTTGTTTCCCTTGGTCAGCAGGACCGTTTACACCGTTAAAAATTCGTGATATCCGTCGGAACTCAAGTACCGGCACGCAGCCAACGCTAAACACAGGTGTCGGAATTCCAGTTCCGACACGCAGCGAATGAGTTAAGCTTACAGACTTTTCGACAATATAAAAGAAGAGGGGGATAAAAAGAAAACGAGACACGAATGGGCAACCATAACACAAGTACTGTTAGTTAAATAGTAACATTTATGCCATGTTATTGTTTATAGTCTGATTGTTTGAGAATGAAGAGAGACCGTTTGAGATTCACTCAGTATATATATATACGGCATTGGACCTTACACTTACGGGGTTAAAGCGGGTTACTGCCACAAACCTGTTCATTCCAGCGCTTCTGCTCTCCACCTAATTTTGACGATAGGATCTTGGAAGCCTCAAACTATAGCTACAACAAATCTGTTAATTCCAGCGCCTGTACTCTACATGTGAGTATCCTTGATTGTTTTTGTTAGTGTGTGTTTCTTTATTTGTTCTGAAAGAAAATATCTTCCATAACAAACCTTTTCATTCCAGCGCCTGTGCTGTGAATGTGAGTATCCTTGATTGCTTTTTGAGTGTGTGTATTGCTTTGTTTCTTCTGAGAGCAAAATATCTTCCATGACAAACCTGCTCATTCCAGCGCCTGTGCTCTCCGTCCAGCTTGGTGACCAGGGTCTCGGCCGCCTCGATGGTCTCGTTCTCCCTGTCCAGCTTGATCTTGAGCTCGGCCGCCTCCTTGGTTAGGTTCTCGAAGCGCTGCTTCAGTCCAGCCACCTTGCGGTCAACGTCCCCCAGAGCCTGACCCAGGCGAGCCATGCGCGCTTCCGCCTTTTCCAGGTTCCTGGCAAAGGATGTTTGTTTGTTTGTTTGTTTGCTTAACGCCCAGCCGACCACGAAGGGCCATATCAGGGCGGTGCTGCTTTGACATATAACGTGCGCCACACACAAGACAGAAGTCGCAGCACAGGCTTCATGTCTCACCCAGTCACATTATTCTGACACCGGACCAACCAGTCCTAGCACTAACCCCATAATGCCAGACGCCAGGCGGAGCAGCCACTAGATTGCCAATTTTAGAGTTTTAGGTATGACCTGGCCGGGGTTCGAACCCACGACCTACCGATCACGGGGCGGACGCCTTACCACTAGGCCAACCGTGCCGGTCCCTAGCAAAGGAGAGCAGAGGGATTAGAGAGAGTCAGGCTAAGGAAAAGGATAACATTGGGGCAGCTTTCTCACTGGGTAAAGCTAGCTGCCATACAGTACGGCGCTTCACATTTTTTTTGTTTCTCCTGCATGTGTGTATTCATGTTTCCAAGCCTTGAGACTTTCGCTGTGAACTTGGGTTCTTAATCGTGCGCATGCGTGCACACAGGGGTGTTCGGCCACCAAGGAGAGTCTGCACAAAGTTGACTGTGGAAAATAGATCCCTCGCCGAACATGGAAATCGAATCCACGACGAAAGCGACAACTAGTTTTGAAGCTAGCGGCGCTAGCGACTGAGGTATTTCCGCCGCCTTGGTCAGGTTCTTGAACGAATAACAGAATCTTTCATTGCTCAAGATTGGGAGTTTAGGGGGAGGGATGGATGGATGGTTGGTTGGTTGGTCAGTTGGTTATTATTGTTTATCGTCTCTTCAGCAGGTAATGCTATTGGAGACGGATGCAAGTGTGTTTCCTTTTTCTGTTCACATGGTAAACTCCATGCTTAGAGTTTTTTACAATCAGGGGGAGGGAGGGCTGGCTGGTAGGTCAGTTGGTAGAGCACTGCACTTATAATCCGCAAGTCACAGGTTCGAATCCAGACATGGGTCAACTCTAGGTGCAAACTCAGGGGTGGTATCCATGTCCCACCCCCGTGTCGCCACAATGGTGCGTAAAAGACCTCTGTCATTCTGCCAAAAGTGCAGGTGGCTGATAACGGTAGCATGCCAATTGCCCCCGGACAACTGTCCCCCCCCCCCCCCCCCCACAGACAACTGCCCCCCTTGGACAACTGCCCCTCTAGGACAACTGTCCCCCAAACAATTGCCCCCCAAGACAATTGCCCCCCATCATGGGAGGACAGTTGCCCCCTTCCATCTCTGACAACTGCCCAGGCACACATCCACGCTTATTACACCTAAACATGCACACATCTGGGTAGGGTGACTCTTGTTGTTGCTAGCTTTCTACTGAAAGGAGCTAAGCGACCTGAATCTCCCAGCAATGGGATAATAAAGTAATAATAAAGTAATGGACATGGAAATGTTCCGCTTAAAAAGGAATCCACTCAGATCATACAGACCAAACACACACATGTACACAAAGAATCAACAACGACCAAAAATACTCAAACATGAGTTGTTGTGCTGAGGACAAGGACTGTTCATTCTGCCATAATTACAGGTGGATGATTACACCGAAATACGCACATCAATGGGTAGAGCAACTCGTGTTGCTGCTAGCTTTCCACTGGGAGGCAGCGACCCAAATTTCACAGCAATGGGATAATACAGTAATGTAAATGGAAAATGGAAATAACCGACATACTTGCGTAGCTGCTTCTGTTCATTCTCGAGGGGTTCAATCTTCTCAATGACGTAGGAAAACTTGACGTTGGCTTTCACCCACGCCGCCAGCGGCTCTGCAACAACTGACGCTCTTTTGGCATTCTGCAACAAGAAATTTCTACCATGAAAAGATTTCAGAAAGGGTTGAGAGACTAAGCTCTTTTGGCATTCTGCAACAAGAAATATCTATATGTACTATGAAAAGATGTTAGATAGGATTGAGAGACTAAGCTATGCCCTCTCCCATGTGCCCCTGTGGAGAAGCAGAGCAAGACACAGCCCACATCCTACAGGATGAGGATGAGGATAAAGAAGAGATTAGTCATAGTCCTGTTTGTTTGTTTTTGCTTAACGCCCAGCCGACGACGAAGGGCCATATCAGGGCGGTGCTGCTTTGACATTTAACGTGCGCCACACACAAGACAGAAGTCGCAGCACAGGCTTCATGTCTCACCCAGTCACATTATTCTGACACCGGACCAACCAGTCCTAGCACTAACCCAATAATGCCAGACGCCAGGCGGAGCAGCCACTAGATTGCCAATTTTAAAGTCTTAGGTATGACCCGGCCGGGGTTCGAACCCACGACCTCCCGATCACGGGGCGGACGCCTTACCACTAGGCCACCGTGTCGGTCATCATAGTCCTGTGAGGCGAACCCTCCTGGAAATCTGGGCTGCTTTCTTACTGGGAAAAGCAAGCTGCCATACATAATAATAATAAGAAGAAAAGGGGGGTTACACTGGGGCATTACCTTGGCTTCGAAAGAAGCGGGGTTCTTGGTTAGCAAAGCCTCCACGCTCTTCCTGATCTCAGCCGAGATGTTTCTGGCGTCAAACGTCTGGATTTCGTCTTTGACGCCTCTCTTGGCCAGGAAACTGGAATAATCCAAAAGACATTGATACACATTTCACAAAAGCCCTACAAAAAAAATACAGACACCATGAGTGATTCACTGGTGTCATGAGTGATTCACTGGTGTCATGAGTGATTCACTGGTGTCATGGCTTTAACATTTAAAAATACAGACACCATGAGTGATTCACTGGTGTCATGGTTTTAACATCTAAAAATACAGACACCATGAGTGATTCACTGGTGTCATGGTTTTAACATCTAAAAATACAGACACCATGAGTGATTCACTGGTGTCATGGTTTTAACATTTAAAACTACAAAACAGATACACTGTCTTGAAGAATGCAAACTTCTGTATGCTTACTCACCAATACTCAAAACAACACCATAGCGTACCGTATTTGACAGATTACAAGACGCACCGTTTTATAAGCCGCACCCCCGACTTTAAAAAAAAAAATTGGGACGAGCCACGTATAGGCCACGTCACTATATTAGCCGCCGTCGAAAAAAATATAATCAGATCAAGTCAATCAATCAAAACAACCAGGAAAGTACGGTATTTGGCGAAATCGGCTCCGAGAATAAACAAGTGAAACAAAGAAGAAAAGTGAAAAAGTTTGAAGAAAAATATCACACACACACAATTTGTAACCAACACACACATGTAGTCCCGCCCAGAATAAGCTTTTTTGGGATGATTTACGACTTTTGCGCACATTTCGAGCAGACGAAAACACAACATGGCGGCTCTCGCTCCTCCAACTATCGCGAGACACAAAAAAACGAAATCTCGCGCGTGCGAGATCCTGATACATCCGGTGTTTCTCTGTACGCTATCTTGTCACGACGACTTGTTGACAAACGAAGATTCGCGAAAGAAAGAGAAAAGCGCCGAGGCTTGAGTAGAGAGCTAATAAAGTACCGGTAATCGCTAATCGAGCGAAATGAAAATCCGCGGCGACTTCCATTAGGTGAATGCTATTTAAGTTTAGGTAACGTTTTAGCCGCATCTTTTTATAAGCCGCAATGCGATTTTTTTTGAAAAAAAGTCGCGGCTTGTAGTCCGTCAAATACGGTAACCATTCCTGCTGTACAGTTTTCAGTTTTTTACTCGCACGAACATTGGAGGAGTCAATCACTAGTGAAGGGTGTGTCTGAAACACAGTGAGAAGTTATTTAACAGAGGAAAAGCAAGGGTATTCACTCTTTCACACCCCATACGAACCCAACGGAGTTATTTCAGAAAATTGTCTATTCAGACCACTCCTCACCTCTTCATGTTGACCCAGGAGGTGTCGAAGATTCCCATCAACCTCAGCACCGCCTCCATGATGTCACGGATGATGTCCGGTGGAGCGCGCAAAGCACGTATCTCCGAGATAGACTCTGGTTTGATGCCGCCGACTGCACGCTTGGCTTCCTGCAGCAACGGTTCTACCTCCGCCAGCTCGATGTCGATGGCTGATTTTCGCTTCTCCAGGAACTTGTTCTCTTCTGCCGCCTGTTTCTTCAGCTCTTCCATCTCCGACTTCTGTTCGCTGGCATTCTGAGGGAGGAAGATAAGGTAAGGCAAGGTAAGGTAAGGTAAGGTAAGGTGAGGTGAGGTGAGGTGCATTCTGAGGGAGGAAGGTAAGGTAAGGTAAGGTAAGGTAAGGTAAGGTAAGGTTGGGTTGGGTCGGGTCAGTTCAGGTCGGGTCGGGACGGATTGAATCGGATCAGATCTGATCAGATCAGATCAGATCAGATCAGATCAGATCAGATCAGATCAGATCAGATCAGATCAGATCAGATCAGATCAGATCAGATCAGATCAGATCAGATCGCTGATCCCATAACAAGCCACGGTCGTAGGGGCACTGCAATAATGAGCACTGCACCAGCTATCTCCATCTCTGTCCGTTGTGGGCAATCTTCTGGCTTATCGCAAAGTTTTTCCTGGTCAGCCTCCCATGCCCCCAGGTAAAAATGTGTGGGACACTCACAGCAACAATCTACTTTACGAAAATATCTCCATCTCTGACAGCTGCACTTATCTTTGTTTTTTTCACACAGTTTTTCCCTTGTCAACCTCCCTTGTATGGGATGCTAACAGCAACAGCCTACATTACAGATGTATTACTAACCTGCATGCTGGTGGTGATTTCACCCAGGGCAGCGTCAGCCCCTTGTATGGGATGCTAACAGCAACAGCCTACATTACTGATGTATTACTAACCTGCATGCTGGTGGTGATTTCACCCAGGGCAGCGTCAGCCTCTTGCTGTTTCTCGGCCAGAATCACGCTCTGCTCTGCTGCCGTACGCTTCAGGTCATCCACAATCACCTTGGCATCGTCAAGTTTGGAGACACCCGCCTACAACACACCAAACCATCAGATGCAGTGTTTTTTGTCATTTTTTGTCAGTGTATTTTGTGTTACATTAGGTACTACGCTAGGTGTTTTATAAACCAGTATTTCTTGAAAGGCAAGAACACATCCAACAAGAAAAGCCCCCCCCCCCCCCCAAAAAAAAAAAAACCAAAAAAAAAACCAACCATCTGACAGAAAATGGTCTACATCAAGAAACAAGCATCTGATTTACTTTTTTTCAAAGGAAGTCTTCACAGAATTAAACGATGTACCGTGAATGATGATCCTCAAAAAGGATGGGTTATAAACCCTGAGCCCAATAAACATGCAAACTCCGGAAACAACTCTGTTGGATTTGTATGGGTTGTGAAAGAGTGATTACTCTTGCTTTTAGTGAGTCAAACTTTCCCACACTAGGCCAGTCACTAGCGAGGTTTTAGACTAAAACATGTGGACAAGGAGCTTGTGCAGAAAGCTTGCCTCATTAAAAGCACGAGTATTCAGTCTTTCACAGCTCATTCAAACCCAACAGAGTTATTTTCAAATCTCGTCTATTAACCCCAGCAAAATTCCATACCTGCAAGTGTCGTCTCTTGCCCTCAATGCTGTCTTTCTTGTTGCCGTACACCTTCTGGTAGGTGCGAAGGAATGTGAGGTAGCGCAAAGGTGTGGCACTCAGGGCTCCCACGGACTCATGAACCAGGAGAAAACTCTTCAGCAGTTCCTCACCCCCTGACAGCTTGCGTTCCCTCCTTTGGGCGTCGCCGATCGACGCTCCTGCCTCTTTCGGTGGCCTTGTCAGCAGCATAAAAGGAACCTGTGAAAGACAAAACAAAAATGTGTCAGTTTTTGTGCTGTAAAAATACGGAAGATTTCCTGCATGGATGTCACTGACAATACAGCAGTAAGAATTTGATTATATAACCAGAGTTGAGCATAAAATTGTTTGGTCTGTTTTTGTACTGTAAAAATAGAGAAGATTTCCTGCATGGATGTCTCTGATAATACCATGCGCACTTTTTTTTGTGCTTGCGTGTACACACGCAGGGGAATAAGGCACTAGCAGGTCTGCACATAAGTTGACCTGGGAGATCGGAAAAATCTCCACCCTTGACCCACCAGGGGCGGCTGGGATTCAAACCCACGACCTTCCGCTTGGGAGGCCGGCGTCTTATCCACTCAGCCACTGCGCCCGTCCACAGTGAATCTAAATTCGTTAATGTACTCCTTTGTTAACGTACCTTGACCATGCTGTCCCTGCTCCATCCCTCCATCCACTGCACGGAGCACTGTTTGTAGAGGGCGGGGTTGGACTCACAGTTGAGAGTGAAGGAACTGTTGGTGTAGTCCATGATCAGCACCACATGCAGGTTGGACAACACACCTGTGCGGTCAGTAAACAGAGTTATTTTCAAGTCTTGTCATCACTAACAGATATTCCAAAGTCTTGTGATCCCTAACAGATTTATTTTACATTCAAAACGGTCTTAAAAAGAAATGAGTCTAATGAATCGGGGGTCTTAAAAGGCAGGTTCCACTGTACAACAAACTCACGTGAGGCAAAGAACTGCGCCAGTGTTCCCCGGAAGCCATCATCAGACGCCATCTCTCTCAGCGGGGACAGCAGCGGCTCGACCTCCTCGGGCGTGTACAGGCCCGGCACCTCACCCGCCGACAGCAGAGAGTTGATCAGCTCCAGGAACTGAGGCTCCACGAACTGGTGGTCTTCCAGCAGCAGAACCACCTGTTCTCCTTCAATGCCTGCTATCTGCATCACCTGGAAGAACAGAGGTAAAAAAGACATAATTACTACAAAGAACAGATCTACGAAAGAATGCCACTGGGGGGCCTCCGAGCAGCAGTACCACCTGTTCACCTTCAATACTGCTATCTGCATCACCTGGGAGAATAGAGGTAAAACAAAGAATGTCACTGCTGATGTTCTAAATGTAGAATTGCATGCCTTTCACCTTCTGGGTCTGCTTGTGATGGATTTTACGGGGAATTTACTGCATGCAGGACAGCTCATTGATATTGACAGGTGTCAAGGTATATTTAGAGTGGGAACAACCTGTTAAAACTTTGCCCAATTTCAGACTGGATTGATTCAACTTTTTCTATTCATAATGTCGGTAGTTTCACCTGCCTCTTCAGGGAGTCTTCAATAGTGAGTGGGGCGGGGGGAGGGGGGGGTCCTAACATTTTTTCACTGTACTAATTTAAATACTTACGCTTTTCAAGTCAGCCTTGAACTGCTTGTCGCCGTAGTTGCGCGACACTTTGGGCGAGTGCACCTGCATCTGATGCATGAACGCCACCAGCGTCACGGCTGTGCGACGGCCCACGCCTGATCGACCGGCCATCAGCAGCGAGCCTCCAGGGCAGGTGAGGACGCGGTCCACTCGAGCCATGTTTTCCAGCACTTCTTTGAAGATGATGATGTCGAGTTCACGATTCTCGCGACCTGGGGGTCAAGAGTTAAATAGATAATTAAGTCCTATCAAAAAAGGTCCAGTCAAATCAAAAATTCAAAAACAGATAGACTACTAACGTTCCAGAATCGAAAAACAAGAATTGTAGGTTATTGGAACGTTTAATTATTGACGAAATAAATACTGGGTCGACGTACTACATTGTACATGTGTCTGTTATGTGAGTACGATGTGATTTTCATACTGAATCTATACAACTGTTTTCTTAACCTTTATTTCTGACAAGATTACAATTATGCATTCTCCAAGAGACTGCAACAAAATTATGCATTATAAGTAAATCTGTTGTTTCTTTTCAATATAAGAATTGTGCTTTGCGAATGCCCCTCAACTTTTTGGTGTCATAAACAATTTTGTTACTTGAAGAAAACAAAGTAATAGTTACCTTCTTAATTGTACTTTTCTACCAATAACATGATCAACCATTCAATAGTAACAGCCATGCAAAAATTACGATGATGACAATAAGGGATGATGATCAAGACAATAACAATGACCATGACAATGATGATTAAAGTGGCAATGATGGCAGTGACAGATGTAATAAAGATGTTGACGATGATGATTTCAATCACCAAAAGCATTTATAAAGCCCACACACACAAACGTAAAATTTCACCCCAACACAAACTCTCATGAGAAGCCTTTTTTTTTTATCAACACCACATCATCAAGAAGCAATTGCTTCCCTTTTTTTCTCTCTCATAATAATAATAATAATAATAACGGGCATTTATAAAGCGCCTTATCAAAAGTTCAAAGCGTGGGACAACAATACATGTATACAAAAATCATACAATCACTGTCAGATTCAAACAACACATCATGCACATCTCACATCCCCAGACTCTATACTAAGGAACTATCCGTAGTGTTGTTGGAACAAGTGAGTTTTCAAATTGGACTTAAAAGATGAAATGGATGGAGAGTGACGTAATTGAAAGGGGAGTGAATTCCATAACTGAGGTCCATAATACGAAAACGTGCGGAAGCCATGAGCCTTGCGTTTCATTTTCAATTATTAATTTTTTATGTTTCTGAAGTAAATTGGCTTTATTCTCCAATATTTATTTTACTTTAACCATACCAAACCAGGCTGGTTCTAAAGAGAGGGGGGGTGGGGGGGGGGGGGAGGCTGAGTTGCAGAACGCCACCCCTCCCCCCCCCCCCACCCCACCCCCCTTACCCGGCAATTTACCTATTTCTCAAGCAGAGGTCCAAAATACCCATTTCAAATGCTAAATTTGAACAGCAGCTGATGGGCCGGCAGAAAACCCAGCCTAGCCAGCCACTGCCTCATTTTGCAAGTCCTTCCTTCTCATATACTAGGTCCAGCCCTGACAAAACTGGTTCCCTTCACTCCCCTGACCCTCCCCCATCTGCCACAGAAGCATTTCTTGAAACACCGCCAACCATACAAGCTTAAAATGTAAAAGCTTACCACCTGAGAGATAAATAATACAACTGGCATTAAAAAGAGATCAAAGAGAACACACAGACTTCATAATAACATGCATTTCATTGTTGTATAGTTCAGAATCGAAAATTTCTAAGATAAATTTTCATTTAATTAATATACTTACTCAACTCACATAGTTAGCATTAACTTCAGTTTATTGCTTAGGTATTGAAGTAGTACTCTACCCTGGTAAAGGGGGGAGGAACCCCCAAAAGAAATAAAGTCCTAAAGGACGGGAGTTTCCTCCCCTAGCTGCCGCCCGCGCCCTCTATAGGCCGCCCGCGCATGCGCGGATCCCGCCAACAGGCGTCATTCCCCCACGAAACACACACCCATAACACATAGAATGTTAGCGGGGAAGGTTGGGAGGGTATAAGATATGTGAGTTGAGTAAGTATATTAATTAAATGAAAATTTATCTTAGAAATTTTCGATTCAATAACATATTCTTACCTCAACTCACATAGTTAGCAGATTGCACATAAAGGCGGTGGGATACTCACATTAGTCCCTGGGAAGAATCTGGCCTGCGGCAACCATTGCTGGGAGGCAGCTCGTCCCGTCCGGCCGAGTGCTCGCAATGTCGCGGAGGTAGAAACTCAGGAACACGTCCTGGGATGTCCAATAGGCGGCTTTGAGTACGTCCGCCATCCTGCCAGACTTGAGGACTGCAAGGGATGTTGCCCACGCTCGCGCCTCGTGAGTTCGAGGTGATCTTAGAGGGAGAACTGACTGCCCCCCCCCTTGTGTCTGCCACCACTGATATGCAAGCCTAATGAGTGTGGAAGACCATCTGGTGAGCGTGGTTTTCGCTATGTCCTTATCTCGCATTTTGTTCAGCGAAATGAAAAGCAAATTTTTGAGAAGCTGATCTGAGCGGAGCTGTGCGGGACAAATAAGCTTTAAGTGCCCGTACCGGGCAGTTCGAGAGATCCGGATCACCGGGGGCTAAAATGTCCCGGAGAGGCCGGATGGAGATCACTGGTGAAAGCTGGTCCGGTTTTTGGTTCTTTGCAAGAAAATCGGGCCGAAAATGCAAAGAGATGGAGCCGTGGCTTTCAAAGGCGATGTCGCGGTCTAGGCCAGAAAGACCGTGTATCTCACTACCTCTTCGCGCCGAAGCGAGCAGCATTAGCATGAGCGTCTTTCGCGTAAGGTTAAAGAGGCTAGCGCTTTGTATTGGTTCGAAGGAACTAGAGCGCAAGAATTCTAGTACCAGAAGCACATCCCAAGCCGGGACCGAAGTCCTTGCCGCTGCAGAACTGAGGGCCGCGCCCTTTAGCACACTCGCGATGACTCCCCCGAGGGAGATGGGGGAGACAAAGATTGGGAGGCGACGCGAGAATCTCGTGGCGAAGAGGTCAATCCTCGGGCGCGCTACTTGCGCCCAAAGACGCAGGAGCGCATGATGGGTGATGGTCCACTCCGTGTGGAGGACCTGAGAGGAGCGGCTGAGAGCGTCGGCCAGGACGTTCAGACAGCCGGGCAGATAGCGAGCTGAGATCAGGATCTGATGGTGAGCACACCAAGAAAGGATCTCGCAGGCACGAGTGGACAACAGCTGAGACCGAGAGCCCCCATGCTTGTTGAGGTAAGCAGCTACCGTCGTGTTGTCGGTATGGATCAACACATGGTTGCCCTGAAGGGCAGAGACAAAATGCTGAAGTCCCAAGAAGACTGCCTCGAGCTCGAGGCGGTTGACGTGCCAAAGCTGCTGCTCCGGGGACCACCGACCGGAAGTCGTGAGTGTGTCCAGGTGAGCTCCCCAGCCCTTCTGAGACGCATCCGAGAAGAGATGCGTTGAGCGAAGAGGTAGCGCTATGGGCACTCCCTGCGTGAGCCAGGCAGAATTCATCCACTGAAGAGTGGTCTGCCGAAACCAATGCCCGAGAGGGATTTCCACATCCCACCCCTGTGAAGTCGGGTTCCAGGCTGAGCTGAGGGCCTCCTGAAATGGGCGCTTGTGTGCCCTGTTGCCCCGACAGGGAAGCCAGAAGGACCTGCAGCTTGTCTATGCGACGCTGCGTGGGACGGACTGTCCATGCGCATATGTCGAATACCAAGCCCAGGTAAGAGAATGTCTGGGAAGGCGACAACTCGGATTTGATCTGATTGATCTGAAAGCCAAGAGTCTGTGCCTGGGCAAGGACAAACTGGGTGTGCTGGTGACAAAGAACTTCTTGGTGGTGAAGGATAAGCCAATCGTCCAGGTACACCCTGAGGCGGACGCCGTGCAGCCGCACAAGGGCGCAGAACTGGCGCACCACCATGGTGAACACCCAGGGGGCGAGAGAAAGCCCGAAGGGTAGGGCTCGGAACTGGAACACTCGATCTCCCCAGACGAAACGGAGCCACTTCCTGTCCGCCTCGTGCATGAGGATGTGAAAGTAGGCGTCCGTCAGGTCGACGGACGTCACCCAGTCGCCGGGGCGAAGCGCCTCCCGGACGTCTGCAGGAGTTTCCATGGTGAACCGAATCTTTCTCAAGAAGCGGTTCAGGGGAGAGAGGTCCAATACGGGGCGCCAACCTCCGGAAGCCTTGGGCATGACGAAGATTCGTCCGTAAAAGCCCAAGGAGGAGTGGTCGAGAACCTCTTCTATTGCCTGTTTGTAGTAATAGGATGATCTCCGCTTGAATCACCTCTCGATCGCCGGGGCTGACCGGAAACCGGGAGTTGGAGGGCGCTCTGAACAACGGGGCTTTGTCTCCCTGCCAAGGGAGACGGAACCCCGATCGAATCACCCCCTTGATCCAGAGACTGTCCGTCCGAGACAGCCAAGCTGGAAAGGCCCGGGAGAGGCTGCCCGCCACCGAAGGGGTGGAGGGCGGGTGACTTGATCGGGGGTGTATCATTGGGGGTGGGGCTTGCGCCCGGACCCCCGCTTCCCAAAGGAAGGCTTGCGCTGGTAAGGGCGGGGCCGTGCGCCGCCCCTTCCGGCGGGAGGAGCTCTATGCCCGAATGACTTGGCAGGTGCCGGAGCAGGACCGCGTGGTGCTGAGTCCTTATTCCTTCTGCTGCTCTGTTGTTTGAGTGCAAGTTCGGACAACCGAACCACCTGCTGGTCGCGGGCTTCTTCGGTTTGCTGGCGAAGAGCGTCCAGTGACCGAGAGCCCAGCAACGCCCCTTCCGAAAAGGGAGAGACTCGCAAAGAGTCCAAGGTGGCTCTGTCTGTCAGACGAGAACCGTGCAGAAAGGCTTCGCGTCTCCAAAACACAACCTGAGAGTAGAGGCGCGCTGCGTTAGTCATCTGGGTATCCGTGACTTTCGCGAGAGCCGCCAGTAGCATGGCCGCGTCGGCCTCCACTGCATCATCTCGAAACTTAAAAGGATCGATGGATGATGAAAAAGCTCTCGTCAACGAGCGGATGAGCGTCTCCGCTAAGGATGAGAGCTCGAGAGAGGAGCGTCCAGTCTCCTCTAACCCCAGGAGACTCTGTTCTGTGCAGACAGAGGATCTCTCACGACTGTAGCCGTCGTGCCGCAGGCGAGCTAGTTCCGGTGTCACCGGAAGTGGTGCCTTGGGCAAAGAGAACGAGGAGAGGAGAGAGAGGGGCTTACCCGGAAGCCACGATTTTCTAGAGTTGGCTGGTATGCCGTTGTCTGTGTGTGCCGAAGCCAACCAGGGCTGATCAGAATCGGGAGCATTGCCATGAGCGGCCAACAAGGGGAAGGGAGATGCAGGGTCAGCACCCAACACCTGAGCCATGGCGAACGACACCGAAGGCGATTCGAGAAAACGAAAACGAGCCTTAGTGTCACCCGCGGCTGCGAAATCCGCCCAGGCGGAAGGAGGAGGAGCGGCAGAAGCAGATTGGGCAGAAACGCCTTCAGGGAAGTACCGTGAAGTGACCTCAGCGGCCAACTCCAGAGTAGGTCCAAGTTTGCTGGGAATCCACAAAGGTGGGTCAGAATCGGAGCGCTCGTCCTCAGCGTCCATTTCCTCCACATAATCTTCCTGATCGCCCTCCACATAGGAGTCCGGGAAACCGGAAACCCACGCCTCGGCAGGGGAGGAAGTGGCCAAGGTCGGTTGGGCAGAGCTCGGAAAAACCGGAAATTGCCCAAGGACGGAAGTGCCGGCCGCCGGAACCGAAAAAAACGGAACCGGAAGTCGAGGCCGGAAGTTGGTGTGACGCCGGAGGCGGAAACGCAGGGTCGCTGCCACCGAACACGCCAAAGCGCTGACCTCCACCGGAAATGCTTGCTACGGCACAACCGGAAGTGGAGGGCGACAAAGCGGACGCCGGAACCGTAAAGACGGAACCGGAAGTCGCGGTCGGAAGTCGGTGCGACACCGGAAGAGGGAAAGCAGGGTCACTGCGATCGAACACTCCAGTGCGCTGTCCTCCGCCGGAAGTGCTAGCCACAGCACAACCGGAAGTGAAGGACGACAATCCGAAAGACACAGGCCGATGACCGCCGACAGGACCCTCCAGGCCGCAACCGGGCAAGGAAGGTGCTGATGCCAACGCAGGACCCCCCGAGCCACGAATGGGCAAGGGAGGTGCTGCTGCCTGCCCCCCAGAGGCCGGAACAGTCGAAGCTGAACACAGGGGCGCAGGCTGACGAGCGGCGCCGCTCCCCGGCACAACCGACACAGGGAAGGACGACAATCCGAAAGACACAGGCCGATGACCGCCGACAGGACCCTCCAGGCCGCAACCGGGCAAGGAAGGTGCTGATGCCAACGCAGGACCCCCCGAGCCACGAATGGGCAAGGGAGGTGCTGCTGCCTGCCCCCCAGAGGCTGGAACAGCTGAAGCTGAACACAGGGGCGCAGGCTGACGAGCGGCGCCGCTCCCCGGCACACCCGCCACAGGGGCGGAATGCAGGCGAGGAGAAGCCGTCCTAGACCCCCGACCAGGGGAAAAGGGAACGTGAGAGCCCCCAAAAAGATGGGAACCCCCACCACCGCCATCTTCCGCCGAAGTGCTAGCGGCAGGCGGAGCGGAGAACGCGAACTCTCCTGGAAGGCCAGGGGAGTAAGGCAAGAGACCGGAAAAATTCGGCCCGATGTCGGCCGACGTGATGGTGGCCGAAGGCCGAGTCCGTGAAATCGACGGGACGTAAACCGCGCCGTGCTGCGAAATCGACGGGACGTTAACCGCGCCGTGCTGCGAAATCGACGGGACGCTAACCGCGACAGGGCGGGAAGCGACCGGCGAGAGAGGCACGCTTTTATCAGCCGCATGCATCGACTGCAGATCCTGTTTTAGCGTGGCAAACATGGCTAGCATTTCTTTACGCGTGACGATCTCGCTAGGGCGAGGAACCGGTGAGCGCGAAACCGGTGAAAAGACCGGTGCATGAGAAGTTGAATCAATGGAGACTCGCGCGGACTTTTAGTCGCGGGGTCGAACACCTGCACGGAGGATTTTTCTGGCACGGCTGAAGGCTTAGTCGTTGCGGAAAGTTCTGCGTGCGAGTCTTAGCTTTAGATTGGATTTGTCTTGCTCCTTCCCTGAGAAGGGAGGAGAGAAGGAGGCTTGTTCTTAGCTTTGTCAGCCATTGAAAAAAAACGAATACCGACACGTGGTGATAATCGCGGCGAAATTCGTAAATTCTCGAAACGAACTCGAAGAAAACTCGAATTCGAAGAACGCGTCCAAGAAATAAAGGAACAATCTTACCAGAGACTCTGCAGAAACCAGGACAGATGGCCTTCCACAAAAGGCCAAGAGAATAATCAGAGTACCAACGACACACGTCTGAACAATAGTGTTGAAGTGGGTGGAATGACGCCTGTTGGCGGGATCCGCGCATGCGCGGGCGGCCTATAGAGGGCGCGGGCGGCAGCTAGGGGAGAAAACTCCCGTCCTTTAGGACTTTATTTCTTTTGGGGGTTCCTCCCCCCTTTACCAGGGTAGAGTACTACTTCAATACCTAAGCAATAAACTGAAGTTAATGCTAACTATGTGAGTTGAGGTAAGAATATGTTATTGAATTTAAATTCCAAAGAACTAATCCAAGATTTTACATTTGAATTACTGATGGTCTACACATACAATACATACACTGCTGATGGTCTACACATACAATACATACACTGCTGATGGTCTACACATACAATACATGCACTGCTGATGGTCTACACATACAATACATGCACTGCTGATGGTCTACACATACAATACATGCACTGCTGATGGTCTACACATACAATACATGCACTGCTGATGGTCTACACATACAATACATGCACTGCTGATGGTCTACACATACAATACATGCCCTGCTGATGGTCTACACATACAATACATGCACTGCTGATGGTCTACACATACAATACATGCACTGCTGATGGTCTACACATACAATACATACACTGCTGATGGTCTACACATACAATACATGCCCTGCTGATGGTCTACACATACAATACATGCACTGCTGATGGTCTACACATACAATACATGCACTGCTGATGTGTTTTTGTTTTTCTTTCATGATGGTGACATTGTTATTAAATCATATTGAACTTTAAACAAAAGAGTGGTCTCCTCGTGAGAGTAATTGATGTACGGTAGATCCACACTTTTCAGACCCTCCATTTCCACACTCCCTCCGTTTTACAACCTTCTCTTTTCACTTTTCTGTTCATAACCCCTGTAACTTTACCTCCATTTCAAGACTCCCTCTGTTTTAAGACTCCCTCCGTTTTAAGACTCCCTCCGTTTTAAGACTCCCTCCGTTTTAAGACCTGCTTTTCCATTCTTGGAGGTCTTAAAAGGGGGGTTCCACTGTATCATACTGAATTTTCCAGAATACTGGATATACTCACTGTAGAGTTTGAGTCCCTTCTCGATGGTCTGCTGCAAGTCGTCACCAGCCAGTTTGCCAAGGGGTTTGCCAAACGGAGGGAGGGGGGCACCTGCCCCCACCGCCCCACCTGAGTCTGAGTGACCTCCCCAGGTGACAAAGAAGGTCGCTGAAAAGGAGAGAGAACAGCACTCTGTAAGTTTGATATCATTTCAACATCCAAGAAAGGTCTGTAAATACTAAATGGGAGGATTAATTGTCGCAGAAATACAGTCTCACATCATTGAAAATAGTTTTACATTCACAAGTTTCAAGAGAACAACATTACTGAGAAAATCAGCAGTTATGGCTGCAGCCAGAACATAACTTGGAACAGGTATCAAGGTTTTCAATCGTTAAAAAAAAAAAAAAAAAAGGTTTTCAATCGTTGTTTTAAATACCACTTTGCACGGAGAGCACACGGGCTATTTATTTTTGGTATGTGAGCACATGGAGGGATGATCCTATCTGGCGTAAAGATCAGCAGATCTGAGACAGTCAATCAAACTGTTTCAGGCAAAGTCAGCTTTTTAAATTGCAATGCACAATTCACAAACCCAATGCAGACACACATTGACGATATAAAAAACAAATTTCTTGCTGATTAACTCACAGTCAACTTCGTCAAAGATGTTGGCCGACCAATCAGAGCGCACGACGGACATCAGCAGCTTGTCAAACTTGGCCTGGCTTTCGGCTCCGACGATGCGATCCCGGAAAAGCCGCCGAGCCTCGTAGGCCCAGATTTCCAGCACTGTCTCGCTCGTGTGCTCTTTGGCTCCGGCGGTGAGGTCGTAACGCAGAAGACTCATGACCCACTGGGTCAGGTCACGAGGCGTGAACAGGTAGTGACTGTAGTCGTCCACTGTGAAATGTGCTCTCATCTGGAAGTCGAGAATGCTTTCATAAAATGTGGCGTCCCACCATGAAATGTGGCGTCCCACCATGAAATGTGGCATCCCACCATAAAATGTGGCGTCCCACCATGAAATGTGGCATCCCACCATAAAATGTGGCGTCCCACCATAAAATGTGGCGTCCCACCATGAAAAGTGTATGAATAAACAGCAGCATGCAGCTGCTACACTGTACAAAATCTGATGTATATGACTGTGTTGTGTACGAGCTAAAATGCACATTTCTGTATGTACCACATTCAGGCAATAAAGTTGAATTGGATTGAGTTGAATTGAATTGAATTGAATTGGATTGAATTGAAATGAATTGAATACATGCTGCTAAGCGGGGTCGTAGCTTAGGGAAACAAGAGAGAAAATGTAAACAACAACACATTTCAGCACTTCATTACTTGTAAATACAGGTCTTTAAAAGGAGGGAGTCTTACAATGGGGGTAGATTGACAGAGATTATGAACCGAACATTTTAAAAAGCAAGGTCTTAAAAGGGGGGTTCCACTGTACAAATTCGCACCTGTTCGTAGAACTGAACCATGGAGCTGGCAAGAGCGTGGATCTTGGCCGGGGAGCCCCACACGGGGTGCTGCTCCAGCTGCCGATGCATGATGGGCTTCAGGTACGCCCCGTAGATTGCCTGCAGCTGTTCCTTGCCTGGGTACCTGTCATAACAGTAAGAAAAATTAAACATCAAAAAACATTGGTCTTGCTGTTGATTTCACTGCTTGTCAGATGTTTGTTTGTTTGTTTGTTTGTTTGCTTAATGCCCAGCCGACCACGAAGGGCCATATCAGGGCGGTGCTGCTTTGACATATAAGTGCGCCACACACAAGACAGAAGTCGCAGCACAGGCTTCATGTCTCACCCAGTCACATTATTCTGACACCGGACCAACCAGTCCTAGCACTAACCCCATAATGCCAGACGCCAGGCGGAGCAGCCACTAGATTGCCAATTTTAAAGTCTTAGGTATGACCCGGCCGGGGTTCGAACCCACTGCGACCTCCCGATCACGGGGCGGATGCCTTACCACAAGGCCAACCGTGCCGGTGCCAGATGTTATTTACATTTCCTCAGATGAGCAAGAGATGAGGATGATTACAACTAAACACGCACACACCAGGGTAGCGCGATTTGGTGCTGCTTTAAGCTAATTCCACTGGGAGGAAGTAACCCGCGTTTCCCAGCAATGGGATAATAAAGTAATGAAAATGAAATTTACAATCAAATCTCAGAACGCACCCGATGTTGCAGATCCTGACGACGGAGGTGAAGCGAGAGGTCAGCTTGTGACGGCCGAGTCCAGAGCCAGCGTTCATACTGGCCACCAGCTGCACGCCCTCCAGCCCCACCCACTCCAGGTTGGAGTCGTAGAAACCGTTGTACACCACCACCTGCACAATGACAAAATAAAAGTTTGTTGTTTGCATGTTTTTTGTGCAAATAGACGATGTTTGGAAATAACTCTGTCAAGTTTGTATTGGTTGTGGAAGAGTTGCTTTCCCTGTTGCCATAAAAACACTGAGGAAAGCCTACAATGTCACATGCAGCTTGCCTCAGTGTTTCTATATAAATAAGCAAGGACAAAAAAGGAAAGCACCTCATCTATTTGGGTACTCTTTCTGAGAACATCTTGAACAAAAAAGAGACTGTTCTGGTGTTATATACAAGTACTTGATGTTATATTCCATCCCCACTCAGATTTCTTAACTCCCATTTCCTCTACTCTTCCGCTAATAATTCACTAATAAAAAAATAAGTGCTAATAAGAAATTTGAGAACAAAGTTTGTCTCTGTGACTTCCACACATTAGCATTAGAAAATGGCCCTGGCGGTAACCATACGATTCATTTTTTAATGATAATGTGTGGAAGTCACAGAGACAAACTTTGTTCTCGAAATTCTTTGTCACTTCTTCTTGAGACACACAGCTGAAAAGACAGAACGTTTATGTGACGCCATCCTTCACGTTATGACGTCTTTTCAAACTTTGTTTGGCTTTTGATGTCGCAGATTTCACTGTGAAAGAGAGGGTCAAATGGGTCTTGGCTTTTATTTAATCAATATTGTATTCTCTTTAATGTGCGCAAAATGACAACACTCCGACCAAGTACCAGTGCAGAACCTTTTCAGCATTCCACACACACACAACACACCTGCTGCAAGAAGGCGATGAGCTGACAGGTACCCCACTTGTCGGGCTTGGGCAGGTTGATGTCCTTGAGGTACAGAACGAGTCGCTCCGTGTCCTTTGGCCGGTACACGCGTCCCGTGTTGGTGCTGAGGACCATACACATCTGACCCAGTTTCTGTAGAATGTGTGCGGGGCCGGTCTGAGCGCTGCAGTGAACCATGGCCACCTGCACCGACCGCAGGTTCTCAAAGCTGTGGTGCAGGAGAAGGCTGTGAAGAGTACAGAGAAAAAGTGTGAACTGGTGTGAAGATGTCAAATTTTGCACACACAAAGACACCGAGGTATACAGGTGCTATGCACGCATAGATGCGAAAAGAAGCTTTTACAAATGAATGCTGAGACATAACAACATTTTTTATTTTTTTAAAGGGTGAAAAAAAGTCAGAAACATTTAACTGCTTTTCTTGGCCTTAATACAGTATACATCACTACCAAATATCTGCCCTTCAACTGGCCTTCTTTTATTGAGCCTGAAAGTGACTTTCCAAAGACTTCACAAAGTTATTTTACCGAAAATCCAGTACCAAAGCTACGTACAGGAAGCTTCGTGAAGTAGACTTTGTGAAGTCGACCTCGCCCAATTAATATCTGTCCTCCACGAAAGTCACGTACCTACCTTTTCCCACAGCCCTCAGGTACCTACCTTTTCCCACAGCCCTCAGGGCCGACAATGATGAAGGGTTGTTTGTTGTCGGCCTCCAGCCCTCAGGCACCTACCTTTTCCCACAGCCCTCAGGGCCGACAATGATGAAGGGTTGCTTGTTGTCGGCCTCCAGCCCTCAGGCACCTACCTTTTCCCACAGCCCTCAGGGCCGACAATGATGAAGGGTTGTTTGTTGTCGGCCTCCAGCCCTCAGGCACCTACCTTTTCCCACAGCCCTCAGGGCCGACAATGATGAAGGGTTGTTTGTTGTCGGCCTCCAGCCCTCAGGCACCTACCTTTTCCCACAGCCCTCAGGGCCGACAATGATGAAGGGTTGTTTGTTGTCGGCCTCCAGCCCTCAGGCACCTACCTTTTCCCACAGCCCTCAGGGCCGACAATGATGAAGGGTTGTTTGTTGTCGGCCTCCAGCCCTCAGGTACCTACCTTTTCCCACAGCCCTCAGGGCCGACAATGATGAAGGGTTGTTTGTTGTCGGCCTCCAGCCAGGGCGTGAAGTAGTCAAGGCACCGCTGAACGTCACTGGTGCGCACAACGGGCAGCGACGATGCAGACGTGAAGTGATCCACGGTCAGAGTTTCAGCATTCTGAGTAAAGAAGTCAAGTGAGGGACTTAATGTTCATTCAGTTGTCTGCATGACTACTTTCCCCTGAAGTTGTAAAGACTACTTCTCGACGTCGTCATGGAATTTTGGCATAACTCGTTGTAGAGACAGCTTTTCAGGAGAAGGCCAAATCTGATTATTTTTATCATGAAATATCGTTTATATTTGTTCCTGGTATGGATAGAAAGGTAAAAGAATGTTTAATCATGTATTGTCAATCACATTTAAAAGAATATTTCTCATAGAAAATGATTAACATAGTCTAAAACACAAAAACATCAAAATTGCCAAGAATCAAGTTACGCCAAAATTCCAGAATGACGACGATATATGGCGAATGAAAGATGGCATGTGCATTCAGTTGTTCAACCATCTGCACCCCAAACTACAACATTTTGATCAATGGAGTTGACTGTCAAATGAAACGACATCTCAGTTTAATGCGACATGTTTAAAAATAATAGAATTTAAAACAATTTTAAGTTTATAATGTTACCATAAAGACAGGCTGATCACTGTTAAAGGATAAAAGATTAAAAAAAAGTTTAATTTGTTAAAAAAATAAAAGGTGATGACAGTGCTCACTGTGAAACAATACAACAATGTTACATTAGACAGAAAATGAATTGAATATTCAGGTGAAATTTATCTAAGAGTGAAAAACACACATTAAGAAACAACGTCCAGATAATTTTTGATCACAAAAAGTGTCGGACAAATTAAACTGAAGATTCTTATCTCCTTGCAACTTAAAGTTCTTTTATTTTTTCGGTAAAATTGTTGCAACTTAGCTTGATGATAAAGCTTTTTGGTTTGTATGTCTGACTGAGTTGATCAATCTGTTTAATTTTTTTGTTTGATTGTTTGTTTGGGTGTTTGTTTTTAATTCTTTCTTTGTTTCTTTTATTTCATACAGGTCTAGTTTGTTTAATTATTTCCATGTTCACTTGTTTCTTTAACATACAATCATTTAAATTTAACCACATTTCGAGCAGACAAAAAAAGTAGTTTGACCAATTGAGAAAAAAAAGCCATTCAATATAAGTCTGTGAGCTATTATGCTCAGCTCAAACAACTACTCACTCCACAGAGAAATTGCTGTCTATCGTCACTAATACCTCACTATGCAATACTAATATCTATGTGTATCAGTGTTGTTCCCAGGCTCAGAGGACAAAAGACGAATTCGGGAATTAACTCTGTCAGGTTTGTATGGGGTGTGAAAGAGTGAAATCCCCTTGTTTCTAGTGAGACATTAAACAATCCAGGCGTATTGCCAGTGTACACGTTTCAGACACACACCCTCGTTAGTGACTGCCAGCTAGGCCTCTTATATTGTCATGTTGGAAAGCTTGCCTCCCTAAAAGCAAGAGTATTCACTCTTTCATAACCCAAACAAACCCGACAGAGTTGTTTCAAACCATTGTCAATTGGACCTGGACTGCAAACACTGTGGCTTTGTTCATTTAGTAGAAACAATGACGGTCAGATTCAACTCGTACATGTCCAAACTATTGGACGGTTGACTGCCCCAGGGTAAAAGCAATGCGCCAGATGAAAAATTAAACTGTGCTATTGACAAGTCTGAGAACAACAGCTTTATAATTCTACCAGATAAAGCAATTCCTACACTACCTTTTCTGTTTTGATTTAGATTAATTCGACTTTCTCATTTTCTAATTAGCCAGCTACTCTTAAAAAAAAGTTTAACATTCCTAAAAGCTCATAAGCAGATATAATGGTAAGCTTTTACATAAAATAGAATATATTACAAAAAAATGAAATACAAACGGTCACATGCTTTAACGTATAACAGACATAATGAATTACTGATACAAAGAGACTGTACATATGTCAGTGCTCTTAATGCCAGTATCAAGCGACAATCATGCAGGCATGCTAAACTGAGCGACTACACTGAAAAAACAGTGTTTCCATACCGCTCCAACAAAGGCCATGACCTGTTCAAAAGTCAAAATCAAAACAAAAAACATTCAAAAAAACTCAAAAGAACAAACAAAATCTCTAACTGAAAGGCAAAAGAAGATAACGCACAACAAATGTATTCATTTCTATCAACTGCAGGTAACAATGTGCCTGACTTCTGGGATTCAAACTAAAGTTCAGTGGGTACCTAAAATGAAAGGACACCCTTTGGATCTGTCAAATTAGTGTCCTTTCGTCGCAGGTGACCTGTCATGGTAGGTATATTTTGGTAAAGAAAATAAAGACAGTGTACTTTGCCTGTCGTTGGGGGCTAGGTGGGGGTTTAGGAAAGAGTGGGTTTTGGGGTCGGGATGAGAGGGCGGGGGAGGGGGGGGGGGTATGAGTTTTTTGGGGGTAGGTGGGGAGGGGGTGATGGGGCAGTGGTGGGTTATGGGGTCGGATGAGAGGGCGGGGGAGGGGGGGGGGGGTATGAGTTTTTTGGGGGTAGGTGGGGAGGGGGTGATGGGGCAGTGGTGGGTTATGGGGTCAGGATGAAAGGTAGGGGGAGGGGGGGGGGAGGTGTGAGAGGGGATTTTGGGGTAGGCGTGGAAGTGTCTTAAACAGTAGCTGGCACCACTGGAATACAAAAGACTGTACCCAGATAAATGATCAAGGCTTCATTTTTCAGGCTGAGGATCAAGGGGAGGGGATACAAATAAAGTAACTCAAAAAAGAAAGTAAGCATTCCATCAACTTAAAAACTGAAGAAAAAAACCATTAACCTGCAACTGAAACACACTTACTGACTGCTTATATCTAAACTGGAAGCAACGTAAATGGTGGTGTCAAATTATCTAAACTGGAAGCAACGTAAATGGTGGTGTCAAATTAAGTCACACATTTACTTCTGCACAATGAATAAAAAGCTGATTTTTTTCTCGCTAGACAACAAGTATACAAGTGACCACCCCCTTGACAGCCATAATACTTATCAAGTACATACTAGACAACAAGTATACAAGTGACCACCCCCTTGACAGCCATAATACTTATCAAGTACATACTAGACAACAAGTATACAAGTGACCACCCCCTTGACAGCCATAATACTTATCAAGTACATACTAGACAACAAGTATACAAGTGACCACCCCTTGACAGCCATAATACTTATCAAGTACACACTACACCACCATCATAACGATGAATTGTTAAATAAACACTGTTTAAACCAACTGCTGTAAATTAACTGCCCTTTGATTTGCAGCAAGATCATTAACTGCCCTTTGATTTGCAGCAAGATCATTAACTGCCCTTTGATTTGCAGCAAGATCATTAACTGCCCTTTGATTTGCAGCAAGATGATTATATAAGCCTCCCCGGGAGACCATTTTCTCAGTTTTGGTCTAATAGACGAGTTTCTTGAATAACTCCATCAGGTTTGTATGGGTTGTGAAAGAGTGACTACCCTTGCTTTTCCTCTGGCAAATAACTTCACATGGGCTCCTTATTAATCCACATGTTTCTGACACACCCTTCACTTCAGTGATAGGCCCCTCCAATTTTTGTCGGAGGGTACTCACTCTTTCACGACCTAAACGAACCCAACAGAGTTATTTTCGAAATTCGTCTTTTGTTAGACCTTGTGTTTTATGTTTTTTCTTTGATTTTTTTAAAACTAAACTCTTCTGACAGTCAAGGGGTAAAACAAAAGTCTGATGTCATGAGGCAAACATTCAAAGCGGACAAGACCAGTTTTGAGATGTACCTTTGCTGACTGCAAGAAAACATTGTAGACTTGTGCAAACATGCAGTGTGTGCAAGTGCAGGCGTGAAAAAGTCAAATGTTAATGCACACAGTTTAATCACTCTCAGAAGTGTAAGGCCAAAAAAAAAGAGGTCTGTTTACGGTAACATAGGCCAAAAAAATAGGGTCGGTAGGTCGGGATTTTTTTTTCTCCAAAAAACCATATTTTTACATTTTTTCCCCCCCCAAATGCCAAAAAAAAGTCTAGGGTCGCGCGAAAAAAATAGGGTCGGTCGGGTTACCGTAAACAGACTATTTTTTTTTGGGCCTAAACATGCACAAACAGATTAGCTGACCTATACACGCTTGCACGCACACATGCATGCAAGCACACACACGACCACACGAACACATGACTGCACGCACGCACACGTGCACACGCACACACACACTGACACACACACACCTAAAAACCAACTCCTTTGTTAATCTCAATGGGGATTTGATTCTACCAAATAAAAGGCATCCACAGAAAAGTGAACTACAATCCACAATCTATGAAGAAATCAACTGATTTTAACAGTGTCGTTTTATTTTTAGATAATAAATCTACTGATTATTTTTGAATATGCACAAGGCAGAAAGTCTCCCTTGCTCGACATCACGACCAACAAAGAAGAAGAACACAAAGTGGGACACGAACACCAACACACGTACCTCCATACTGTAGGTCATCAGACGTCCAAGGTTTGCGTCATAATATGCGTCCAGTGGCCGATTTCTGTCTGGAGGCTGCTCCCCTGTCCAGGAGAACACCTGCACACACACAATTAAACTTCAGAACCCTGTAGACGTGCTGATGCTTACAGGATATACAATTGTGATTTACCATTATTCTGATTACAATTTGTTTCTGATGGAAATGCAAAATATGCAACAGTACTGCCTTAAATAGTAAAACAGTACACAGCAACTGAGAGCTATATGCTTAACTTTTAAGCAAGGATGAAAGTTGCTTATTCATTTCACAGCTTGTAATTCTTTCAGGTGCCAGGAGACTGGTTCCGAATAACTCTCACTTAAGCCTGTCCTGAACTGGACGAAGTCGACGACAAGAAGCTGGCCGCACGAAGCTTTTGCACTGAGTTTTGGGTAAAAAGACGTTGCAAAGTCTTAGTCGACTTTGGGCTCAGGTAAGGACCAGACTTACTCTGTTGTACGCTGCAAGGATTTAGAGCAACGTCCCTTTTTATCACAGTGAAAGCAAAAACCCACCTCTTTTGCAAAGACTTCTCTGGAGCTCTCGGAGAGGTTGCCTCCCATGCCGTGTATGAGGGAGACGGCAAAGTGTGACTTGTTCTTGATGTGGTGAAGATGAGACAGGCCGTTGTACACGATTCCCACCAGGCTGGTCTCTACCACAAGGTCGTTCTGCCAGAGAAAAACGAAGCATCAGAATAGACTATTTTCAGAAATAACTGGTTTGTATGGGTTATAAAAGAGTGAATACATGTACCAGTACTTACGGCACATTTTGACTGTTTCCACTGACCAAGTGACCATGTTCTGTTCAATGTATTTGTCAAATTGTTTGGTTTACACCGATTAACAAAATATTTAGCATTATCCCTGTTATATTTGAACCACAATGACATCTATATAAGTGACTTCCGTTACTAAGTACAACAGCTAGTAACCTTGAAACATGTGACAACAGAAGTTTTGCAGATTAATCGCAATGGTTATGTTTTCTTTTCAAAAACTCCTCCTACAGTCGAACCTGCCCAGACAACCACCTCTTGATAACGACCACCTGCCCATTACGACCACCCCAAAGAAACCCCGACAAGGTTCTTCTCTATTCGATTCACCTTTCCATTATAAGGACCACCTGCCCATTACGACCACCCCAAAGAAACCCCGACAAGGTTCTTCTCTATTCGATTCACCTTTCCATTATAAGGACCACCTGCCCATTACGACCACCCCAAAGAAACCCCGACAAGGTTCTTCTCTATTCGATTCACCTTTCCATTATAAGGACCACCTGCCCATTACGACCACCCCAAAGAAACCCCGACAAGGTTCTTCTCTATTCGATTCACCTTTCCATTATAAGGACCATGCACCTGTCTATAAATACCACTTTTAGTCCGCTCCTTTTTGATGGTGGCTATATGGGCAGGTTTTACTGTACTTATATAAATTAGGAAACAATTTAATACAAAAAGAGACACAGTGAGTCAGTTTAAACATTAAAGTGTTCAAATTCTCACTTTCTTTATTATAAAATTTCAAAAATAAATTTTGATTTAATTAATATACTTACCAACTCACATAGATAGCATTAACTTCAGTTAAAGTGCTAGGACACTGAACTACGCTTCACCCCAAAGGGGAAGCAACCCCCTAAAAAAGAACGGCATTGACCTATAACCCAAGCTATACAAGAGTCGAGGTCATACTGTCACGTGACCTATCACGCGTGACTCGACCGCCGCCTATGTTAGAAACTCACTCCTACTGAAGTGATCTGTTCATTTTTAGGGAAACCCTAAGCAATAACTTCGTTTTGTGATAAGACATGGAAGCACTCTTACATGGCAACGTGGGGAAATAACTCTGAAACAAAAACCGTATGCCATATAAGGCATGGTCCTTGGTGATTATTTACACTACCGGTGTACTGCGCCTGCGCAGGATGTATACCGGTGAAACTCATTCCGTATTGAAACATATAACCCCTTAAAAAATTTGCGGGGCAGGCTGGGAGGGAATCCAATATGTGAGTTGGTAAGTATATTAATTAAATCAAAATTTATTTTTGAAATTTTATATTAAATTACATATTCTTACGCAACTCACATAGATAGCAGATTGCTAATTTAGGTGGTGGGCAAATGAACTCATAGTTAACATCTTGCAAGTATCTGGCCTGTAGCTACAATAGCTGGCAAACCGAAATTACTGTTCTGCCGAGCACCAGATACGTTCCCAGGAACACATAAAAAGACATCTTCTGCAGAAGATGTCTAGTAGATGTGTATTAAAACAGCGGGTACTTAAAATACCCCGCCGATAGAAAACTCATGACTACGTCCTTGAACGGTCAATAAGCTGCATTCATGACTTATGTAAGTCTCTCAGACTTGAGAACAGATAAAGAAGAGGCCTATACACTCTGACCTCTTGAGCCCGTGCTGCCTGAAAAGGGAGGACTGACTGCCCCCCCCCCTTTTCCCTGCCACCACTGTAGGCATGCCTAATCAATGTGGCAGTCCATTTAGCTAAAAGTTGACTTCACTAAATCATTGCCTCTAGAAGTGTTGATGGAAATAAACAAAAGCCTTTGTTCTGGTGATCTAAACAGATCAGTTTGTTTGTTTATTTGTTGCTTAACGTCCAGCCGACTACGCAGAGCCATATCAGGACGAGGAAGGAGGGGGTGAAGGGGGCCACTAGTCAAGCGAGTCAGAAATATATTTAAGCTCGAAATGTACAATTGATTAAATATGGCTCTAGCAGAGCCAAAATATTGCAAATTGGTAGAATTGTATTATCGGATCTGGTTACTCCTGTTTCTGCTTATTTGTCAGAAATTTTGAATTAAACCTAAGCGCTATAGATCAGTCTTTCTCCAAAGAGATGTCCAAAGCAAAAACCAGACAGAAAATGCACTTACTCGCACTTCTCTCAGAAGCTACTAGAGTAAGTATGACGGCTTCCCGTATTTAGAATAACAAGGCTAATTTGTCAAGGATTAAACAATCCGAACTCAAAAACTCCGAAACTGGGAGCGAATCCCAAGCCTGGACTGGAGATTTGCTTTCAGCAAACCAAAGGGAGGTTCCCTTAATCACGCTGGCTAAAAAGAACCCAAGTGAAAAAATTTTGCGACCTAGCTGTGTCAGTGCAACTGATATCGCATAAAGTCTTAATTCAGAGACGTGGGAGAAAATTCGGAAAGCCAGGATAGGTGGTTCGCCACCCGCATTGAACGGAGAGAAGTGGAGTTCTTTCCGTTAATAGTACGCCAATTGTTCCAAGCCAGTCAAAGTGACACAAAAACGAAGACGCTGAACCCCTATGAAATCTCTAGACCAAATCCAGAGTTGAGGCAGAAGCCCCTGAGTGTCTCAATGATTCCCGTACAGTAGACACCCGTGTGGCTCGAGTGTAAAAAAACAAAAACGGCGCCCTCTTGCCAGCCTAAAGGACTGGCAACCAAGATTGAGTGGGCCCATAATGTGCGACCAACAGGCCGCTCAAAGTAAAATTGAGAGTATTATCCGGGAACGGGGAGACGAACATTTAGCAGAAGGTGATAGTACCGAGAGGCAAAACTTCTACCAGCGGCTTCTCCAAATTCACCAGAAGGAGTAGAAGCGTGTAGCGAGATAGAGTCCAATCCAAGTGGACATTCCTGGCCGGCTGACTAGAGTCTGCCAAGACCTAGAGCCTCTCAGAAAGGTACCTCCCTGCTAATAAGATTTCGTGGTGGTAAAAGCCACATCAAAACCTCGCATGCTCGCTGTGGCAGTGATAGGGAGCGAGATGCCACCCCCTGCTTATTGAGATAAAAGACCACTGTGGTGTTGTCTGATTGAATCAACACATGTTATCCCCTGACAAGGGGAAAGAATTCCACAAGAGACAGAACTGCTTCCCTGGTGGAGAGAGAACCAACGGGAACGCCCTGTATGAGCAGTGGTGTGAGAATCCAAAGATTGGCTGTGTCTGTGAACCAGTCAAGAAAAGACACTAACATGTTCCGGCTCTTCATTTGATTGCTTAGAAAACGAAACCAGAGCCCCGAAGATCTGAATTAAATAAAAAGTAGCCACTTCCGATCTATTTTGTATATCCGAAGGTGGAAGTAAACATAGGCACGATCTATATAAGTGACCCAACAGGAAGGGCCCCAGTGCCTCCCTCAATAAAGTGAGAGTCCTAATCGCCCCTCCAGCCGCTGTGGGAAAACACAGAGGCAGAGAGAAGAGTGGCCGAACGCTAATACTCCAGTTGACAAGTGCCAAGAGTATGCAAGAAAGCGTGCTATTGTTTGCCCACTGAACCCTACCGCTAAATCGCCTCGAGGAGATAAAGTGGTGGGTATTAACTTTTGGCACCGTGCCACGCCGAGAAGATAATAAACCAAAGCTGAGAAAGGCCAGCTTAGCGCTTTTCTCTGATAAGAAAAGCCGAGGCCTGCCGTGGGCTTTTCCTTTTGCTGTGAGATTCTCTCTGTTAAAGAGCCCGCGTGCAAAGAGGAGGATTCGCAAAGAAAACCCTCGAGCAAGGAAGAGATTTAAGTCTCACCGACAGAACAATACTGTCGGCCGAGGCCTTTTCCCAGACGAACAGCGAAGCTAAACCCTTTGAATATGTGTGCCGACAGAACACAAAGGCATCCCGTGAGTACGAAACCGCACAAGGGAAAGAACGAATCAAAGTCTTGTACCAAGACGATAATAGAAAGAAGTGCGGCCACGATCTTCCACAGCCAGGAGATCATTGTTCTTGACAACAGACAGCTTCTCCTTGCTATGAACCTTAAGATGACTGATTGTATGATCGACAAGTACGGTGCAACCGGAAGCGGTTCCGTAGTACGAAGAAAAGAATAAACTAAGTTCTTAGGCTTGGTGTAACCTAGGCCTACGGATATCGCTCAGCGAGTGAAGCGTTACTTGAGCGGGTGACGCAACCGAAAGCAACGCCGCATCGCTGCCCACAAAGGAAGTAATAGAAAAGAAGAAACATATGAGAAAACTTCCACAAGTTCAAATTCTAGAGCCAGACAAGAAAGCGTCCCTGCGTGTGTAAACCGCATGTGCGTACAACCGTGCCGCGACTGACATTTGTCCGGCTGAAACCTTAGCCAAAGAGGCCAGGAGTATGAGGACGTCTTTCACGCTAGAGTCGTTTCGAAAATCGAAAGGATTCAACGACCCCGCGACCGACCGCGAAAGAGATCGAAGAAGTGTCTCTGAAAGAGACGCAAGTTCCAACGAGTATCTTCCCGTTTCATCCAAACCAAGTAATGCGCCTTCAGAGTAAGCACAATGTTTTGTCCAAACTATAGACATCTTCCCTGAGATTAGCCAACTCCGGAGTGACCGGAAGCGGTGCACTCGGCAAAGCGTAAGTCTCAATAAGACTGTGATGACGACGGGAGAGAGCAAACTTGCGTGAATGAAACGAAGTGCTCGCTTCCGTAACTGGTCTGAGGCAAACCATGGCTGAGCAGCATCAGGAACTTGACCGTGTGCAGCCAGTAAAGGCACAGTATCCACAGGCAAGCTATTCTCAGAACCCGAAGTTCTAGCCAGCACCTTGGAAAGTTCGTAAGCAACAGAAGGAGACTCGCTAAAACGATATCCCTGAACTTCCGTTAAAGCAGGGCGGAAATCACCCACCACTGAGGGTGGTGGTGCCGCAGAGCTTGCCATAGCTGTCACCCCTTCAGCGAAGTACTTGGCAGACACCTGAGCTGCAGTAACCATAGCTGGTTAAAGTTTGAGTGACAACTTGACATCAACTTCCTCCTCAGAAACTGAGTGAGAATCGTCGAACTCCGAATCTGCTGAGGCTGGACCGTGAAATTCGCTGTGACAAGCTGCGTCACTAAAACGATCCACCACAGGCGAGGCTGATTGCAAAACGGAAGAACCGTGCAAAGCCTGCCCGAAAGCAGCTTCCTGCCCAAAAGGAGGAAGTTGAGACATGTACACATTCACCGAGACATAAAAGTCTGCCCGTGAGTACATCTGTCTCGTTGTCCGGTGTCGACCCCCCGTGAGTTCCGCCTCTTAAAAAGAGCGATAGCCTCCGGGAGAGTCGAACTTTCACTCCCCAGCCTCAGCGGGGGAGCTACTAGTTCCGGCCCAACTTGTTGTCCGGTGTTGACCCCCCGTGAGTTCCGCCTCTTAAAAAAGAGCGATAGCCTCCGGGAAAGTCAAACTTTCACCCCCCAGCCGCGGCGGGGGGGCTACTAGTTCCGGCCCAACTGGAACACTTTCACCAGAGAACCTGGCTACCGGTGAACCTGACTAACCTGTAGAGCGTGAACGCTCCTCGTATGAAGTAAACACACTCCTCTGCGTGCACGTCAGCCAAAGAGACTGTGCATGAAGGCGGAACCTCGATGCGTGACAACAAACTGCGTCGCCCACTCCCGCCGGGAGCGAGCGCAAACTCGACGAATGGCAACATGTTATACATTTGGGTCGAAAACATCTCAAAAAGGGAAGCAAACTATCTTTAACACAAGTAATCTCTTTCCCACTGCGTTTGCCTTGGCTGAAGTAACCTAAATTTAACCTGCTTCAGCACTGGCATGATTGGATTCATAGGGTCCAAAATTTAACAGACATTCTTTCTTTCTTCTTTATATGTTGTTTAACGTCGTTTTCAACCATACAAGGTTATTTAACAGACGCAAAAGTTAGAGAAGCTGGGTCAAGAACGGAAATGGTAGTGCCTTTGCCTTTCTCTTTATGCGAAACGTAAAAGGAGAAACCTCAGCAGCTACTGACTAGTCTGTGGTTTCTAATTCTCCTTGTCAGCCATTGCTGACAAAAACCAGTCTGAGTTATGATATTGATAAACAACAATCAGACCGAACAACGGAGAAAGAAAGAAACGCAAGCAAAAGCAAATAAATTAGAACGAGCTCACCCAAACTTGTGCATGAGAAGCAGGGACCTGTAGACGGGGTGAAACACTGTCCAGAAGACAGTAGGCTAAAAGCCTGCAGCGTAGTGTGAAAAGCGTCCGAGCTACTTGGTGGCTGAAGTAGGAGTGAGTTTCTAACATAGGCGGCGGTCGAGTCACGCGTGATAGGTCACGTGACAGTATGACCTCGACTCTTGTATAGCTTGGGTTATAGGTCAATGCCGTTCTTTTTTAGGGGGTTGCTTCCCCTTTGGGGTGAAGCGTAGTTCAGTGTCCTAGCACTTTAACTGAAGTTAATGCTATCTATGTGAGTTGCGTAAGAATATGTAATTTAATTGGTGTTTAACGTCGCTTTCAACCACGAAGGTTATATCGCGACGGGGAAAGGGGGAAGATGGGATAGAGCCACTTGTCAATTGTTTCTTGTTCACAAAAGCACTAATCAAAAATTTGCTCCAGGGGCTTGCAACGTAGTACAATATATTACCTTACTGGGAGAATGCAAGTTTCCAGTACAAAGGACATAACATTTCTTACATACTGCTTGACTAAAATCTTTACAAAAATTGACTATATTCTATACAAGAAACACTTAAGAAGGGTAAAAGGAGAAACAGAATCCGTTAGTCGCCTCTTCAACATACTGGGGAGCATCGGGTAAATTCTTCCCCCTAACCGGCGGGGGGAAATTCTCACTACATTTACAGTACCTATACCACATAAACATAGGGTGTTTATCTATTTTAGGAGGGCGTAGAGGGATATTTTTGCATCATTCGGAAAGAAAAAGGAAACCAAAGGCATGCGCACACAGAGTATCAAGGGTATAGGAGGAGCACACAGCTAACTGCACACCGTACGTAAATTTAAGACAAAAATGTAAGCAAATCTGAGAAACTGCCCCTAACCAGAGAAAGACAACCAACATTTAGACACATTTCACACTTGCAGACCAGATCAGGCATATCATTAATTTGGTGCAAAACAAATTCAGATTTGCTGCAGAAATTGTTCACACTTTTGAAATCAAATTCAGCACACTCAGCAACCAAGAATGTGACAGCAAAACAGGAATAAAATAAAGAGTGAGAGAAAGACAGGCAGAGAGAGGGGGGGGGGGAGAGAGTGAGAGAGAGAGAGAGAAAAAGAGAGAGAGAAAGAGAGAGAAAGAGTGAGAGAGATCGATCGAGAGGGGAGAGAGAGAGAGGGGAGAGAGAGAGAGAGAGGGGAGAGAGAGAGAGGGGAGAGAGAGAGAGTGAGAAAAGAGAAAAAGAGAGAGAGAGAGAGAGAGAAAGAGACACACACACACAGAAAGAGAGAGGGGGGGTGGGAGAGAGAGGGAGAAATAAAAGAATAAAAAGCCATAAAGTTAACATTTCAACCACACAGAAAAAAAGCCAATCGATGTGTGCAACATTTAATGATGTTTATGATTCTTAATTGGTCCCAATGATGTTTGTTATAACCTGTGCATGTGCTCGAGTGTCTGAGTCCGTGCATTATGTGTGTGCATGCATGTGTCTGTGTTTATCTCTCAGTGTGCTTGTGCGGCAATTAAATTGAGTTCAATTGTACTTTTTTTTATTCCACAAAATGCATTTTTGATTTGAGAAGTGACTCAAAGCAACCAAAGGTGAATAACCACACAAAATGCTTACCGCCTGTTTGGCAAAAGACAAGATATAAAATTGTCATTACAAAAATGCAAAAATGACACATGAATTAAACCACCGTAATGCAGAAAATAAAATGCCCATTTCTCTCATATTTTCTGGTACTTTGACAGTTAATCTACTTCATTAATCATTGCACCTCAACTTAAAAAAGTTTCCTCTTGAAAATGATCAACTCACATCGCAATGAACGTGAGATACATTGAAGTATGATTTACAATTTTGTGAAAATTACTAAATTCATTTCACAATGAAAGTAATGAAACGGTTGCTTCTTTTGAAAGTGAAATACTGGTACACAATCATGATTTTCATTACTGAGAGTCTTTCTACAACACAAACCAAACAAGACTCAAAGTCCGATATCAAAATGCCTTGCCTAGAGACAAAGAATCTTAAATAAGTGAGGTAGAGCGCTATTGAAAGATCTGAAAAACCAAGGGAAGTAAGCGCTCAAAATGCATACGACATGTGCAATAGAGTGAGTGAGAGTTGTGCGGCACCAGTCTTTTCTTCTTTTTCTTCTTCCAAGTCATGAGCTGGGTCTTTTTTGAAGTTTCAAACTCAGCGAGTGGAGTTTTGAGTAGAGCTGGTTAAAAGAGGTCTGTGGGTGGCGCAGGCTCAGTGAAATCTCCTGGCATTTACTCGATGGCACAATTACTGTATGCATTCAGAGCGCTTACCTTTGTTTTTCAGATCTGAGAGCCAAAGAAACCAACACACCTGTTTGAGCACCCATGACAGAGCCTTGTAGAAGTAGTCCTCTAACCAACCAGCCAGCATCTGCTGTTCTTGTGGAGGTTGCGTGGTGAGCCAGGCAGACACCAACCCTTTCACGTCTACATCTTCATCGCTGCAAACACATGTTTGATAAGGATAAGGATAAGATTTCATACAGTCCTGTGCGGTTACCCCCATGGAAATTCTGGCTGCGTTCTCACTGAGGAAAGAGAGCTGCCATACAGTACGGCAATATCCAATGTTTTTTCCCGGGAACAGACTACTTTCAATTCAGTAGGGGGCGACTATCCTCAACCCGGCGGGTCCCCAGGTGGCGGATAGGGGAACGGCCCCCAGATATGGGGGCCAGCTGCGAATATAGAATAAGCAGTCCCGGACCAACTAGCGGTGTCTCTACCAGGACGGGGTGGGTTGGCAGATGGCAGTGACTACCCTATAAATGCCCTATGTGTCCGATGACGGTTACACCATGCGGGTTACAAGAGCCGCATTAAAAGCTCTAGCCCCGGGGTGGGACCCCCGGTAAGAAATCCCCCATGTGTTCCCAGGGTTAGGTTTTTGAGCCAGGAACTAAGGGCGGGGTAACCCCGAAAGAAACCTAAGGGCTGAAGTCGGAGGATCTGGGCCAACAGGCGCACCTTAACCAACCACAGATCCACGCAAAAACGCAAAAGTGAACGACAAGAAGACAATGTTTTTTCTATTTCATGCATGCAGGTTTTCATGTTTCTAAGTCCTGAGACTTTCGCTGTGAGCTTGGGATCTTTATAGGGGGGTTCCATGCGACATTATAGGCCATTCACAAGAGAGGGCTGTGTCTGAGACACTTGGACTAGGATGACGCGTAGAAAGCTTGCCTCACTAAAAGCAAGGGTATTCACTCTTTCGCAAAGGGCGGGGATGTAGCTCAGTCGGTAGCGCGCTGGATTTGTATCCAGTTGGCCGCTGTCAGCGTGAGTTCGTCCCCACGTTCGGCGAGAGATTTATTTCTCAGAGTCAACTTTGTGTGCAGACTCTCCTCAGTGTCCGAACACCCCCCGTGTGTACACGCAAGCACAAGACCAAGTGCGCACGAAAAAGATCCTGTAATCCATGTCAGAGTTCGGTGGGTTATAGAAACACAAAAATACCCAGCATGCTTCCTCCGAAAGTGGCGTATGGCTGCCTAAATGGCGGGGTAAAAACGGTCATACACGTAAAAGCCGTGGGAGTTTCAGCCCATGAATGAACAAACAAACAAACAAACTCGTTCACAACCCATACAAACTCAAGCTATTTCCGGAGTTTGTCTAACTGATGTTAAACACACATACAGTCTGACACACTGCGCTCAAACGACTCACCTGAGGAAGATCATGCCCATTCTGGAGATAGTGGCGGGGGAGGCACAGCTCAGGTCATGGGTCTCGAACAGGAAGTTAACGTTGGGACCGAACTGGATTCGCTCTCCGGACGGCATGGTCAGCAGGCGATTGTCGTCGAGCACGGAGTTGAGCGACTCGATCCACTCAGGGTCAATGTCACCGTCACACACAATCCATGACTGCACCTCTGCAAGAGTTGAAAAGTATGTGTTGCTATCAAAATACATTGACATTCCTTTTACTTTCTATATCCCTATCCTTCCACAGACGCTCAAACTCTTTTCTGCTACATTCACAAATACCACTAGTACTAGAAATAAGAGCATTTCAGATGTTTGAAAACTTACGTTTCTCATGTAAATATCAGGTTGGTTTTTTTATCTATGATCATAGCTTTTATTTCTATGAAAACATCAGCTTTTGTCTATGAAGGTATCAGCATTTTGTTTCTTTTCTTTTTTTCCCCAGCTTTTTCCACTGTGCCGTCACACCACCCCATCACAGCGATCACTGCTCAATCCGCATATCGTTCTGCTGTCAGAGTTGCTGATTTTACACACTCCAGGAGGAGACTCAGGTTTTTTCTAATGAAGATGTCAGCTTTAGTCTATTAGAGAGGCATGCAAATCTGTACCAAATCTGCATGTTCCTTCATTCAAAACTGCGTTACTTTTTGCGTGAATCTCTGGGAAGGATTACAAACTTCACTGCAAGTAAACTGACCACACTTACTGAGAAGTAACATACAGATCTGCCCGAAGTTTGAAATAACAATAGACTTTCGTGATATAACTGTTACTTTCTCTTTTTTTTAACTTGATTTTCCCTAGAAAAACCCAGGCAAGCTACACATAACATTCTAGGCTTATACCTCTGTGTTTCTATGGAAACAAGGAAAAGCAACTCTTCCACAACCCATACAAACTCGACAGAGTTATTTCCGGACTTCATCTATTGTTGACTGTACTCACCAATGGGTTCCTTGACCACCTGTCTGGCACTGTAGGTGAGAACACCGTCCGTCCACTCACGCGTGTCCATGTCAATCTGACCCAGCAACTGAAGCAGAAAAAGAAGACTATGAGGCACACAATACACATGCAGCAATGGCCTAGTGGTGAAGACGTCGTCCTTCTGTGTGGAAGGTTCAAGGCTCGAATCCCTGCCGCGCCTGGTGGGTTAAAGGAATGGAGATTTTTCTGATCTCTAATCTGATGTGCAGACCTGCTAGTGCCTTATTCCCCCTTCGTGTGTACATGCAAGCACAATACAGCAGTCCCTCTCATAAACGGACACCCTTGGGCCATAGCAAAACTGTCCGTACATTGCAGGTGTCCGGTCACGGGAGGGGTGACCGCACCACCCCCTCCCCCATACACTCACACAGAGACACACAAACAACAGGATTGAGTCTATGCTAATCACTTCTTGTGGCTACTAAACAATAACAATAAACTCCTAATACTTTGTTACTTCTTTAAACGTTCTGTAAAAAGGATTTGTATGAAAAGTGTTGAAAAGAAGAGATAAAATAAATCCTCAAGGCAGTGAACACACTCACCATGCACTGACATACGAAAGCAGCCACACAAACACAGCACAGAGGAGCGTGTGCAGATGCTTTGCAAGAATAAGCTTGAAAACCAGTTTGAATAAATAGCAGCAGATAGAGCTGCATGTCATAATCAAGTAATTTATTTGTTTCTTGTCTGGCTTTATTGACTGCATGCCGATCATGTGGCATGGCAGTGACATTTCACTCTTCAGTCGGAAATACACTGTACATAACACAGCTCCCACTCTCCCTCACTAATGCCTACCCCAAGCCGTGACAACTGATGCTTGGAAATTGTGTGGAAGAGTACACCTCTCTATTTCTCTCCAATGCTCTTCCTGCTGACATGCCGTGACACCGGACACCCCACAGAGTTTAGTCAGCTACCCCTCCACCCCCCACCCCCCCTCCCTCTCTCTCACTCCCTCTCTCTCACTCCCTCCAGCCATGTACCGTTGGGGGCTGTGGCCAGAGAGGCCAGCTGCACTGTTCACTCAGAGCAAAACCAGTTGACTGTGTCGTAACTTTTGACAAAGCAAGACAACTGAAGGGTTCATAGATTAGGCAACCGACTCACTGGTCAAGGCTGAGGGGAAACAAGAGTATCTTGTCAATGAAAGAGGTTACACACAGACACACGATGGGTACACCTGCACTCAAGTTATCAGTGACTGTCATCACACCATTGCGGCTGTGATCTTTGTGCCAAGAGCCGGACTGCTCTGTTATCGATTTTGTTGTGGTGAAAATTTGACGATGGTCTGTCCGTACATTGGAGGTATGACCTGCTGTTGGGACCGAAAATGAGTGTCCGCGTCCACGTTTTGCAGGTGTCCGTTTAAGGGGGGGCAAATATAGAAGGAAAACACTCCGTGCCGAGCAAATGTGTCCGTACATGTCAGGTGTCCGCTCACGCTGGGGGCCGTACATTGCAGGGACTGCTGTACCAAGTACACACGGAAAAGAACTCTAACCAATGTCACAGCAAGCATACTCCAAAAACATTACAAAGAAAGAAAGAAAGAAAGACACAGACACTGTGAGCCACACACACACACACACACACACACACACACACACACACACACACACACACACACACATAATCTACCTGCTGTCTGGGCATAGCCTTCGGATTCATGACGTACTCCTTAACTTGCTTGCCTGACACACACACACACACACACACACACACACACACACACACACACACACACACACACACACCAACACACACACACCAACACACACACACATGCATAACGTACCTGCTGTCTGGGCATAGCCTTGGGGTTCATGACGTATTCCTTCACCTGCTTGCCGTTCTTGATCATGGCTTGTCGCAGCACGCGCCACAGAGTTGTCTTTCCTGACCCGCTGGGACCCACCACCACCACCCCCATGCGCTGACGTAGCTGTTCATACAGCTCCAAGGCTTTCTTCACCTGCACGAAAAAGTTCATCAGAAATCTTTTAGTCCTACAAGTTCTGTAAGGATTCTTTTATCATTGTTTAGTGTCCGTCAAATCAAGGATTGTGTTAACAAGACATTACCAGTATTTCACCAGCATTTCATTTGTAATTCAGAAGCATTCCACCAGTGTTTCTTCACTATTGCACCAATATTTCACCAGCATTTCCCCTGAAAATTCTCAAAATGCTGGAAATAAAACTGGCAACCTGTCATAAATACCACCAGCTCTTTAGTCTGACTGTCCCCCCCCCCCCACACACACACACAGACACATACACACACACACACACACACACACACACACACACAGGGAATTTACAAAACCCAGATTCTTTCATCCGTGTATCAAGGTTGTCACCCAAAGGCAACAACAACAACATAAACATGTGTAAGCAAAGCTGCACAAGATGTTAATCTTACCTGGCTTTCACTGACAGCCAGGTTGGACTCTTTGCACACGGTTCTGATGTGCTCAGCCAGCTCCTCGTACTCAATGTCCTTGAACTCGATGCCGGGGAAGATGTCCTTGAGCAGGCCATCGAAGCGATTGCTGTCGGAGAAGGTCAACTTGGACAGCGTATTGATGCGCAGCGACTGTACCACCAGCTTGGCCTCAAACTTCGCGTCAATTTGCACTGGACCACAGATGAAAATGAAGGCCTACATTAAAGCTTCAATGTTTCCGATTCCCCGACCAACCCTGTTTTCCTCCCGACCCTACACATTTTTGTTTATCCTCCCTTGAAAAATATCAATTACCAAAAAAAATAAAAAATTCATATCCCTTCTGAGGACTTTCAAAACGTCTATAAATCATTTTAAATCCTATGCCACTGACACAGTGGAACCCTTTTTAAGACCTCAAAAAACCTGGAAAAATTGAGTCTTTAAAAGGAAAGAGTCTTAAAATAGAGGTAAATTCACAGGGGAAATGAACATAAAATCTGGAGAGAAAAAAAACAGGTCTCCGCGAAAATAAAAATAAAAAGGAAGGAGTCTTAAAATGGAGGTAAATTTACAGGGGAAATAAACAGTTTGTTTGTTTGTTTGTTCATGGGCTGAAACTCCCACGGTTTTTACGTGTATGACCGTTTTTACCCCGCCATTTAGGCAGCCATACGCCGCTTTCGGAGGAAGCATGCTGGGTATTTTCGTGTTTCTATAACCCACCAAACTCTGACATGGATTACAGGATCTTTTTCGTGCGCACTTGGTCTTGTGCTTGCGTGTACACACGGGGGGTGTTCGGACACCGAGGAGAGTCTGCACACAAAGTTGACTCTGAGAAATAAATAGAAAATTTTTAATTAAATTTTCATTTGATTAATATACTTACCCGAATCACATGATTAGCATTGACACACTTGGAGATGCCAAGGTCTGATAAAAGCTACCCGTCTAGGTATAAGGGAAGCAACCCCAACTAAAAAAGTGACAGCACCATGGTACTTGCCACACTAGGTTGCCTCCCCTTAGGGTGAACTACGTCACTATTGGTGCCTGGTCACATGATACACAGATCAATCGACTTATAGAATACTAAGAAACTATAAAGCGGGGCAGGCGGGAGGGAATTACCCATGTGATTCGGGTAAGTATATTAATCAAATGAAAATATAATTAAAAATGTTCGATTAAATTACATATTCTTACTCCGAATCACATGATTAGCAGATAACTCCAACAAGGTGGTGGGTAAGATCAAAAAGTTCAAACTCACTCTAAAGTTCTGGAGCGACATACTCCAGCTGCCACCAAGGCAGTAATGGACCGAGATCCATACTGCCAGGCGGCAGCAAGGTCTCCCTACGAAAACTGATAAAGACAAAAGCCGAGCGCCAGTAAGCTGTGCGCAGGACGTCATCCAACCTCCTAGACCGTAAAACGGCCGAGGAGGAGGCCCAGGCCCTGGAAAATGAGCTCGGGCCGCGCCTAGGGGAAAGATAGCAGATAGCTACGCCAAAAGAAAACATCTAACTCACTCTAAAACCCTTGCCAGGAACTGGCCCACTGCCAAGTGACAGAAAGAGGACCGAGAACCATCCTGATTGACAGCCGCAATGTCTCTCAGGCAAAAAATGCGAAAGACAACATCAGAGAGCCGGTAAGCTGTGCCCAGCACTTCTTCCAATCTCCTGAACCATAAAAAAAAAACAGTCCGGAAAGGACCCAAGCCTTGAATAAGCCCGAGCCGAGTAGAGGGAAAGACAAGCTGACCCCCCCCCCCCCTTTCTATTGGAAGAAAATGCTAACGGCCTGGAAATGCTCCATGAGTAAGAGTCCGACTCAAAGAGAAAAACTCAAAAGGAGACGGTCACCGGTCGTCCTCTACCGGTCCCTGCGAAAGCAGAGAGAGGGATAAAAAGAGGAAGCAGCGACCTAAGATAGTGCGTAAGCACCGGAAAGCGAAAGCCGCCGTGGCCAAAGCTTGATGTGACCGGCGACCCTAAACGAAATGACAAAAAGTCAGAGTTCACAGAGCAGTCTGCTTGTAGGTAATTGAATGAAACTCAAAAACCTAAACCAGAAAACAAGCTGGGAAGGAAAACGGAAAACCGTGAAGCCAACCAGCGTCCGTAATAGTTGCAAGTGGTAGAAGGAAGCCGTAACAGGCAACCCAAACCACCGGAAGTCGCCCCGACTCGCCTCATGCCAGGATGAGGGAGAAGAGGGAGACACAAATTCTAGGGACACGGAGACCGTAGTCGCCCGTGCCAGTCAAGAGACTATTACCCGGGCTAAGGCTGAGAGCCGTAACGCCCGTAGACCGGCCATAAAAGATGCTGGACTAAAAGCCCGCACCCAGAAAACCGGAGCATTAACTAGACCTCTGCCGAAAGGAGAGGGTTAGCCAATAAAGCTGAGAAAGTGATAGGCCACAAGAAAGGCTCCTCACCATGCATTGCCAAAACCAATGCAAACTCAGGAAAATCTGAATGCAACTTCCGAGGCCAACTCAAGTAAACCTTAAGTTTGGACGAAACACTCAAGCAAGTCCGATCGCTAAAGAAAGACAGAGTCCAACTCGGCGAAAGACCCACTAGGGCCGAGTCCATAAAAACAAACAACAGCCACCACCGCCAACGGGAGGAATGGCTGTTGCGCCAGCATAGGCTAAAAAACCCGGATGCCCTAAGGCCAGCTGTTGTTCCAATACAGACTACCACGCCTGAGAAAGAACAACCTCTCCGGTTAAAGCCTGAGCTGAGGACTTAGCCTGAAAAGGCTGAGTCTGCTTAAGCAGAGCCTGTTTTGCTGCTTCAAACCTTGAAGAGCAAAGGAAGAGACCTGAAGGTCCCTACGAGTCTCTATCTCCTACCTCCTGACCTCCCAAGCCAGGAGGCCTAAGAGAGACCCATCCACCAAGGGTGAAGAACTAAGGGAGTTTCTCGTTGATACCGCATAAAGCTAGGCATGGGAGAGAAACAGATCCCGTCTGTACATGACCGAAAGGACAATGTGCAGAGAGGACACCTCCTCTGTTCTAAATTCGCCCTAGCAAAGGTGGATAAAGCGTCCCCTGCGTCCTGCTCTTTACTGAGTGTAAAGGTCGCCAAGGGCTCCGTAAAGGAGTGTCTCCGAAAAGGAAGCGAGTTCCAAAAGCTGTCTGCCCATTTCCTCCGGGGGAAGAGAGTCCGCTCAGAGAGCTAGGGACTGAAATTGTTCCCCGAAGGCTTCATACAACTGAAGGGGTTCCGGCGTGACCAGCAAAGGTGCACGCGGAAGGGCAAACGGCGACAGCAAATTCCGGGACGTCTTGGGCAAAGGCAACTTCCTCTGAGCCACTAATGGCCCGAAAGAAGAAGCCTGCGCAGGAGAGGCAGACCAACCCCGTGCTAATTCCATAGCTGGCCGTGAGGACAGTAAAGGAACCGGCACTAGAGGCAGCCGCTGCCGGAAGCCAAGGGTTTGGTAAAGCTGGGAGAGAATAAAACGGCCGCCAAAGGAGAAACCTTAAAACGGACGTAGCCTTCCCTCTCTCTCGCCGACTGGGAACCAGTCCTTATCGAAAAGGCATCCGCAGACGCAATTTCGACAAATAAACCCTTTCCAGGTAAGATCTGGAAGTGACTTCCTCCGCCGCTTGGGGGAGGCCGGAGCCTGAAGCCCTTTTCTGCCAGTCAACGGCCCAACCTCACCCCTGACTAAGAGGAGGATGAGAGGCGTCGAAGACCAAAGGCATAGGGAGTGAGGAGATCAGCAGAACCCACCACTGAAGTGTGTGGTAGCTGCTAATCCGCCTGAGGCAGGAAGCCTGCAAGCCCAAAGGGCAAAACCGTGTCCCACATCGCCGACGACCAAGAGGAAGTGACGGGAATGAAACCGGAAACGCCGGGAGGAGCCGGGAGTGCAGCGGACACAGAGGCACCATGCCAGAGCTGGTGCTGCACAAACTGACGGCTGAAGCCCGGTAACCAAAAGGTAAACCCTAGGTCCGAAACGGCAGGGACAGCGACATGTTCGCTGCCGAAGGACCTATACTTCCGACAAGCGCTGGAAGCGCAACTGTCGCGGGCGACTGCTGACAAAATTCTAGGCTCAAACCGGATGGGACCATAACAGGTCCACTAACCGGTGAGCCCACATTTCCGGCCGGAGCCAGAAGCGCAGCTGCTGCGTACGACTGCCGCCGTAAGACAAGGCTCAAACCGAACGTGACAGTAGTCTGTGCACTAACCAGTGAACCTACGCTTCCAGCCGGAGCCGGAAGCACAGCTGTCACGTACGACTGCTGCCGTAGGGCAAGGCTCAAAACCAGGACGTGACAGCAGTCTGTGCACTCACCCGTGAACCTACACTTCCGGTCGGAACCGGAAGCGGCGCTGTCGCGGACGACTGCTGAAGTAGGGCAAGGCTCGAACCAGAAGTGACAGTAGCCTGTGCACTAACCAGTGAACCTACACTTCCGGCCGGAACCGGAAGCTCAGCTGTCGCGGACGACTGCTGACGTAGGGTAAGGCTCCAACCGGACATGACAGCAGCCTGTGCACCGACCGGTGAACCTATACTTCCGGCCGGAACCGGAAGAGCAGCTGCCGCGGGCGACTGCTGACGTAAGGCAAGGCTCGAACCGGACGTGACAGCAACCTGAACACTAGCAGGTGAACCTTTTACTTCCGGCCGAAGCCGGAAGCAGCTGTCGCGAACGACTGCTGACGTAGGGTAAGGCTCAAACCGGACGTGACAGCAGCCTGTGCACTACCGGTGAACCTACACTTCCGGCCGGAACCGGAAGCGCAGCCGCCGCGGACGACTGCTGACGTAAGGCAAGGCTCGAACCGGACGTGAACGTAGTCTGATCACTAGCCAGTGAGCCTTTTACTTCCGGCCTAAGCCGGAAGCAGCTGTCGCGGACGACTGCTGACGTAAGGCGAGGTTCGGGCCGCACGTGAACGTAATCTGATCACTACCCGGTGAACCCCTACTTCCTGCGTGAGCCGGAAGCAGCTGTCGCGGACGACTGCTGACGTAAGGCGAGGTTCGAGCCGGACGTGAACGTAGTCTGATCACTAGCCGGTGAACCTCTGCTTCCGGGAACCGGAAGCGCAGCTGCCGTAAACGGCTGCTGCAGACACCAACCTTGCTGTGGCCGGATCCCCGGAGGGACATGCACTGTTGCGCTACCGCAAGCGGAAGGCAACAAATGCCGGCCAGGAAGAGGAGAAGAAGGTCCCCGCGGAACCATCCAGAAAAGTCACGGTGGACAGCAGCCCGGAGTCTGAAGGCACAGGCATCAACAGATGCCAAGAAGAGAACGTCGCCTAACCCCCAGGCGGGGGGCAGAGCTGGCGACGATGTCCGCCGCGGCAAAGTCTCGCGAACGAGGGAATCTCTTTCTGGAAATAAGCAAAAGATAAGAGTAGACCCCAGAGCACTAGACTCTGGAGCCGAAACAGTCGTAAAACGACAGCCTTAGAGGCAAAGACGGACGGCAGAGAGCCAGACGGCCAATCGTCCGTAGCAGAAATCGGCACAGAAAAACGTAAAAAATTTTTAATCCTGTGCCAAAACAACAACGATAGAGTTCTTTAAAAGAAGAGGATGCTGAGGATTAGAGCTTAGCAGGGCCCAAGCCCTAACCCTCGGCCTTAGCTCCCTCTAATTCTCATAGACGGCCATGTTAACGCCGGGAGAAAAATCAACAAACAACTGAAAATAGCAAAGTCCAAACGGACACAAACATTTCAGAAGCAAGCAAAGAGGGCAGCTAAAACCGGCTTAGGAGCTACCGAAGGCAGCTAAACAACACGCTATACAAAGAGTTAAGCGTCCGAGTACGGACGAAAAATCAGCATAGCAAACAACAACGTGCTAGCGAAAGATGGCGACCAAGAAGGAAGCCACAACCACTGAAAATAGCCAAGTCCGAAAGGACACAAACATTTCAGAAGCAAGCACGCAAACAAACTAACACAAGCGTAGTAGCTACGAAATGCAGCTAAACCATACACTACAAAAGCGTTAAGCGTCCGAAAACGGACGAAAAAACGTCAACATAGCAAACGCCACGTGTTAGCAAAATGGCGACCAAGAGGAAGCCAACAGCCACTGAGAACTTCAAAGTCTAACAGACGTAAGAAATTCTCAGCAGAAGACAAAAACAAGTCAAAGACTATAAAGGAAAGATCTCACCAGCTGCAAAGCCAGCAAGAAGACGGGCGCCGAGGCCGGTGGGTGTCGGCAGACACGAAAACAGCCAGAGCAAAGCAAAACACGACCTGTCCTCTCAAGTGATAGAAGTCGATTGATCTGTGTATCATGTGACCAGGCACCAATAGTGACGTAGTTCACCCTAAGGGGAGGCAACCTAGTGTGGCAAGTACCATGGTGCTGTCACTTTTTTAGTTGGGGTTGCTTCCCTTATACCTAGACGGGTAGCTTTTATCAGACCTTGGCATCTCCAAGTGTGTCAATGCTAATCATGTGATTCGGAGTAAGAATATGTAATTTAATCTCTCGCCGAACGTGGGGACGAACTCACGCTGACGGCGGCCAACTGGATACAAATCCAGCGCGCTACCGACTGAGCTACATCCCCGCCCGAAATAAACAGTAAATCTGGAGAGAAAAAAACAACAGGTCTCATAAGGGAGGATGTCTCAAATTTGGGGGGTCTTAAATGGGGGGGGGTTCTACTGTACATACCCCCTTCGTTCTTCTTGGCGGTCTGAAGCAGAGAGCCGCATCCTCTCAGGATTGTTTTCAGCGCACGCAGGCCCCAGTCGTAGTGCTGTTGTGGGGACAGCAACTCACTGAAAGAAATATAATGAATTAAAGTAACGGTTGGTTGGTTATTTTTTGGATTGTCTCTTCAGCTGGTATTGCTATTCAAGACCGATGCAAATTTGTTTCTTTTTTCAGTTCAAATGGCAAGCTCCATGCTTAAAACTATTTACAATCAGGTCTGTAAAACACACACACAAAGCAACAGAGGGAGAGATGATGTAAGAAAACATCAGACTAACAGACAAGACAGACAGGCAGGCACACTCACACACATAGACAAAGCCAATTACACTAAAATAAAGACTTCAAAACAATCAACTCACATCTACTTACATCAAACAATGTAAAACAGCACACACAAACCAACACACACACATGTACCTTGAAACAAAACCATGCACACAAACACAACAACCAAACACTCACTCTTCAGATTACCAACAGGACACAACAGAATGCAGGCACATCTGTTCAACAAACTGAAGACAGGACAGTCACAGATGTGTACTTGCAACACTGCACCAATGACAAGACAGGACAGTCAGAGATGTATACTTGCAACACTGCACCAATGACAAGACAGGACAGTCACAGATGTGTACTTGCAACACTGCACCAATGACAAGACAGGACAGTCAGAGATGTGTACTTGCAACACTGCACCAATGACAAGACAGGACAGTCAGAGATGTGTACTTGCAACACTGCACCAATGACAAGACAGGACAGTCAGAGATGTGTACTTGCAACACTGCACCAATGACAAGACAGGACAGTCAGAGATGTGTACTTGCAACACTGCACCAATGACAAGACAGGACAGTCAGAGATGTGTACTTGCAACACTGCACCAATGACAAGACAGGACAGTCAGAGATGTATACTTGCAACACTGCACCAATGACAACAGCACACCTTCTACAAGCATGCCCGCTGCAGGAAAAAAGAAAAACACAGCTTGGCCGGATGAACCCCCCCCTGCAGGAGAAGCTGTTTGGCGACCTGGTGGCCCTTAAAAAGACGGTAGCATCAAGCATGCTACAGGAGTGGATGTCCATAATAAGGGAAGGAGAAGAAGAAAGCACTCACTTTGACAGGTTGAAGACGGCCACCAGTTTGCGACCAAGACTCTTGGCAGCCTTGAAGCCCTCCGAGTAGAGGATGACCTCTGCGATAAGGTCGTTGTCCGGCTTCGACATGGCCACGGGACGGAACAGCTGCTTCAAGTTGTCAGGCAGCTTGGATCGCCCTCCGTACCCTTTGCCCGCAGGGTTCATGGTGATGAAGATACCGGAGTTGTGGTCGATGTCGATCTAGACAAGATCCAAGGCAGTCATGAGATTGTCAAATTGTAGAAAAAATGTATTTTTTACAAGTAAAATGACTATTTCTAAGAATACTCACCTCAATTTAACTAATAGGAGTTACCTTACTTACGAGTGCTAGACTGAGAAGCGTCCTATGTTACCAGTACTAGACTGTAAACAAGGTCGCTAACTCTAGATTTCCGTCGGTATACCATTTAGGGGAGTAGTCTCCCTTTGTCGGTAGTACCTCTCTGCGCATGTGCCAATGCCCATAATCCCCAGTTTCAATTCGAAGCTATTAAGTCAATAGCGGGGTTGGTGGGAGGGTCTCTGGTTAAATTGAGGTGAGTATTCTTAGAAATAGTCATTTTACTTGTAAAAAATACATATTTCTTTCGAATACATCACCTCAATTTAACTAATAGGAGAATAGATAACAGGCTGGAGGGTTGACTTTCGATCGGTAATCTAGTGTCACCTCACCCGACTCAGCCCATTTGTCCGGAATCCCCCCTGTAAAATCGGGGGAAGAAAAGGATAGATCATCGGACTGAGAAGCAAGAAATCCTGAGTCGGGCGAGTGGCAAGTTGCATTGTTGCCACTGTGTCAACTTGCTCCAGAAAGGGACAATCGAAAGAAAGTCCCACCTGTCAATGTAGAGCTGGTTTCTACTCGATGGTCGTTACTATTCCTCTGATCACTTGTCTTTATCAATGTTGGGTTATGGTTATGACTTGCCATTATGCGCCTTGAGCGACCCAACTCCCCAGCAACGTAAAGTTCTGCAGGCGGATCAGGTGAACGACCTAAAAGATGAGGAATGGTCAGAGATAACAATTCCTCTAATACCTTGAACTTATCACCAAGGTGCGTCTCTGCGACTGATCCTCCATTTAAGGGAGATTGACAGAGTTTCCAGAGATCCTGTAGAATTCTGGTCTGAGGCACCACTTTCCATGGCAAACAATTGTGCCAGTCGCATGAATGAATATATATCCTCTCTGAATTTACCTCTCTAATGAGGATGGTAGGCACAGATACCAGTGTAAATTCAGGCTGACTTAGCTGTTCCTCCTGCGTGACAGGAAGTAAGCGCAAGTGCGCTCAGCAGTACGGTCACTGTCTGCACCTTTCCTGTGCCTGTCTCAACGCATGTGGGGGCTATAAGCCTACCCTTAATGGTTATAGGTACCATTTGTCCTAGAATAGCCAGTGAAATACAGCCAGCTGTATTGCCTTTACCCAAGGGGAAAACCTGCTTCTTACTTTGAAATTCCACACTTATAGCGTGAGGGGGTCCCCAGTGACCATGGGCATCTCTGAGCCCTTATTGGCTGAATGACCGCTCTTGTCTTACTCAAGAGGGTGCCATGCCTGGCATGCAACTCACTGAGAGGTCCCATTTGTGATTTCAGCAGGACCGTTTACTGGCTTGATCAGCCAGGTCCTTGATCTAGGTTTTCTGTAAACATGGTTGTAGGTGGCATCTGCTGGGTTGTCTGCCCAGCATAGGTTTTGTGGGTTCTGGGACACTCCAGATTTCTGTAGAGCTCACAAGTTCTTAGATGACTATGCAGTGATGTTCTCCGGCCTATGGCCGAAGGTGCACTATCTTGGGCTGATGCAAAGTTCTGCCCCCTGGTAGTTGAACTCACAAAGATGTCTTATGTTGTGATCTCAGTAGTACTTCTGCCTAGATCACCCAAGTCCATATCTGGATTATCAGTAGGCGTGGCTGCGGGCGGCAAGTGTTGCATTGTCTGACCAGCATAGCTTTGTGAGCTCTGGGGCACTTCAGCTGTTTGTGGAGCTGAGCTCTAGGGTGACTATGCAGAGTTGTTTTCAGGCCCCTGCCTGAGGCAGGAGGTGTACTCTCTTGGTCTGATGCATAGTTCTGACTTGACAAAGGTCTTAGTCAGCACCCGAGTTGCCACGTTTCTCGCCCAAAAACGACGCGTAGCCGTAGACTGGGAGTGAGTGAGATAGGCTGGTGTGGTATTCCTGGCTCCAGCTAGGATCTCACTGTGTCTCTACCTCAGGCTCTTCGAGCGAGGGAGAAAAGGCTGGTGTGGTATTCCTGGCTCCAGCTAGGATCTCACTGTGTCTCTACCTCAAGCTCTTAGAGTGACACAACTTATACTCACCCAATAACCTTGTGTCACCGTAGACTGGGAGAGAGGGAGATAGCCTTGTGTGGTATTCCTAGCTCCTGCTAGGATCTCACTGTGTCTCTTTCCTCCAGCTCCTTTAGCTTTTGAGTCCAGGCATCTGAGAGTCTACATATGGATATGATGGACACATTCACCCACTGTCAAAGGTATTGCCGCACTCATTATGCCTTTCGGGGGAGGAATACCTCTAGGTCTTATCTCTGTGGTCCAGGGATCTTAGAGCGCCAGTTGTAAGAGGCAAACGAAGCTTGTCCAATTCAAGGTTTGGTTGGAAGGGGTGGCTAAGCCTTCCCAAATCCAAGTGTGTCTGTGGCCGTACCCAATACCCCTAAGGTAGAGGAAGCTCTTCTTGTTCCAGGAAAATTTGACTCAATGATGGAGGGACGTATGGTTTACCGAGTCCAAGATGTCTGGCAGCACTAATCAATCCGCATGGGCTGAGAGGTCCTCCTTGATCTATGAAATCTGGCCCATGGATCTCATAGTGCGGATGGCTGGCCAGACCTCAGACTATCTCTCAGTGTCCTTCCTGGAAAGTCCATGGAAAAACGGGCGGAGTCACCTCGGGAGACATTCCCTCTTTAGTCAAGTCTGTCCGTCTCTGAAGCATGACGTAGGTTGAGTGCTGTCCCTGTTGAAGGGTTTTGCCTTGACTTGGTTTGTTTGCTTAACGCCCAGCCGACCACGAAGCGCCATATCAGGGCGGTTCTTGACTTGGTCCAAGGATGATAACCATGAGGTTTTGTAGCCTAAGGACTGCCTGACCCTGGGGTAGGTTGTCTTCCAAAAGCTGCTGATCATCTCAGGGGCACCTGCCCAGTGATCTTAAACGGCCCATCCCTTCTCTAGGACGTCTACTGTCGTCTCTCCTGTTGATGCTTCTGCCAGAGTTGTTACCATTATCAGTCGAGATGTGACCTGTTACAGGTGTCGGACATCCTCTGTTGAGTGTCGACTGTACAATCTGACATTTCTATCATCATCCCCTGGCTGATGCGGGTGTCAGATGACATTCAGGAAGAAGGGGCAACTCTTACAAGTTGTTACGCTGAGTCCGTCCACAGGTCATGAAAGCATTCTGTACTTGACGATCTCAGAGCACTTCTTCCCCCGTCTCTGCGTTATCTCCAACAGCTCCCCGCCTTGTGATGTAGCCTGAACATGCTCACCCGTGTTGCCCGACGCTTGTATGGCAAGATTCTTGGGCCTGTTACCCTGTTGAACAAGCTCCACTCCAAGTGTGAGTGATCTTCAGAGTCGTTTCCTCAGGCAAATGTCTTGAGACACTTTGATTCCTCGTATCTTGGTACGCAGTGTCTGTCTTGTAGCTGTGTATCCGAAGGAGACATCTAGAGACCTCAAGAGCTTGCAGTATGCATGGAAACTGATGTGACTACTATACCCTGTTCAGTTGTCCACCGCTGTTTGACTGGTGATCTGTATGCAGATTGCAGGTGCCATCTTGTTACTGGTAGGGCGGCTCCCCGGTGTGAAGGTTGTAGCCTCTAACCATTAGCTCTCCATTCCAGGTGATGAAGATAACTAGGAGGCTCTAGGCATTCTCCTCACACTCCCAGACTTCTGTGTAGCCGGGCACTGCTGAATATGGTCAGGCGTGAAGTGTTGGTCTAGTTCCAAGAGCGTTAAACATTAGGTCTTCCTCAGTCCGTCAGGAGGTGGTAGACAGGCAAAGGGGGGCGGGAGCTGTCCTTCCGGTGCTGAAGCATCGCTACAGGCAGTTTGCAGCACTGAATACTGGTAGTCAAAATGCATGAAGCCACCATCATGATGGGGAACCCTGGCAAAGATAGTGGTGGGAGGGGCCCAGTCCTGTCAACAGCCGTGTTTCGGGGTCACCTCAAGGGAGAGGTTGCAGACGAGGCTGTAGCTACCTCAGGGAGATTCTACTCATGTTACGCCCAGTGGACGTCTTGCCTGACAGCTGGAGGGTCTGTCATAAGCTGTCGCAACGATCCTGGGAGTTATCAGGGCGAAAAGGAAGCCTGTCTCTTCCTGTGCTTACTGGAGGTATTCCCCCAGAGCGCCCGACATTGTCTGTTTGGTAATGACTACGTATATATAAATACATGTCAATATGACTTAATTCCCCCTCGTACTGATAACGGCATGGATGTGCCAAGAGTTTATCCAGTACCTTTCTCATGAGAGTAGCCGCTCTGTCTAGGAGGCATAGTTAATTGTGTGTTGTAACAACATCCGTTTAGCAAATATGTTATATTTTCCATAATATGAAATGATAAACATTGTATCCCTTGTATGAACCTGACTAGAGCCAGTGTTATTTAAGGGCGGCCTCTTATTGTTAGGTCCTGTTGTCTACTTCTGAGAACCTAGTCGTAGGATTAGGTGACAACAGTAGAGATGTGGCCTTGTTAAAGGTCAAAGGCTTAGGTTTTGCCTACGAACCAGGAATAAGTAGAGGCATGACAACATTATAGGAAGCTCCCCTGTGAGTATTATTCAGAGCCTTGCTCGAACTTGCATGTTGTGAAAACTCAGCTGAGTGTAATACTCATGTGTTAACAACCAAGTTTATTCATGCCCCTAAGGCATGGTTTCAACTGTATATTATTCATAACAAGTCATTCAAGTGTAATGTACATCAATTGTGCACTGGAACAGAACATAAGTATATATGTGTGCCTGTTCTAATTGAATTTGAAGAGCTGTCTCCTGGCACTGTGGTATCAACAGATTTTAGCTGAGTGTAAATCTCAAAGTGTAAACACTTGAGTTTATCCATAAGTTAAATCTTTTACCACTCAGATAGCTGATTTAAACACTCCATGAAAATGGAATTTGTAACATCAACTGACTTCTTTGATACCCTTTGCCAAGAAAAAAGGATTATATCCCAATAAAGATGTCCCATCTGTGTTTGCATACACTTTAATTCTTCTTTGTCAATTTAAAATTTTTTTTATTTTTATTTTTTTTTTTATATATATTTATATATATATAATGTGTATGTATGCACGCATACAAGTTTACAAGTTAATCAAGTTAAGTTGGCAAGGAAAGTATTCTTTATCCAATTTGAAGAAGTACCACCACGTGGTCTCTGTGAGTCCACCATGATCATCTGATAAAAATACCAAAACCATAATCTGCCAACCGCAGAAAACATCGTTTCCCAGAAACATAGGAGAGAGAATTACTTGCCTTTCTCTGAGAGTAAAGGAAGTTCCCTCCGTAATATTCCCGGAGGCGCATATCTCAATCTCAGTGTTTGGTTTTCTTTCCAAGCGGGCGAGGTTTGTTGTTGTTATTCTTCGATACAACCCGCTTTCAGTTCTATCAGCGTTCAAGCGTACTGCGGTCCGTATCTACGCTGCCCGCAAAAGTCATCGCAGTTTGTAATGACCGAAGTATTCATACGCCATATGTAACATTCGCGGGCGCTCTGTGCCTTCAGTTCAATCAGCGTTCAAGCGTACTGCGTTCCGTATCTACGCTGCCCGCAAGAGTCATCGCAGTTTGTAATGACAGAAGTATTCATACGCCGTATGTAACCTTCGCGGGCGCTCGGTACTTTGTACGCCTAAAAATTCGGATCAGAAATGCGCTTCCGGTCGGGATAACGCGCATGGTAAACCTCGCTGTAGTTGATAAAAAGCTGTTAAAACGCAAAAAACTTCCGGGTAATTTCGAAGTTGAAGGTCTTGTTCGTATTCCTACATTGATGTGTAGGGTGACCTGCCGTTGCTTTCCATTGAAAGCGGCAAGGTAAGTTATCGTTCGCGGAGTTCTATTGCGCCAATGAAACCGGTCCAACCGCTGTAAATATCTGTTCGACATTCGTAACGACTGAGTAAAGAATAGTTGTCGTTCAATTGCATGTTCACTAGTTAAAAAAGACAAGTAACGGAGCCTGTTAGGCTCTGTGTGTCAATACCCGCTATTACGAGCTAGTCGTGTGACAGAGAGTTTTCTTGCACACGAGACTGTAGATGTTTCACGACGGCTTTAGCCGGAGTGAAACAGCAGCAGTCGAGTGTGCAAGAAAACTCTCTGTCACACGACTAGCTCGTAATGGCGATTATGTCTCACAGCTTCAACAGAGGAGAGAACAAACACGTTTTGCGTACTCCCGCTTGATAAACCTAAACACAGGAGCAGCCATTGTGGAGAGATCTACTTTTTGACGAAAGTGACCGAACAACTATAAATGACGTCTCGGAATATGTGAATGACGTCACAGTCATCGTCACAGTCTGTATCTTTTGAAGCATCGCAATCTTCATGACGTCTTTCTGTGTCTGCATCCGCGAAATGTTTGTTCTTTCCGGGATCTTTGTCATCTATGTTCACAACTCTGTCCTTATAGTGTCAGACTAACAGGCCTCCTGAGCGAGCCACTTTCCAAGGGCAGCTAAACTCGCGTATGGAAACAGTACTGTCGTCTGGGATGCCGTTTTCAGTATTCTGAGCGTTGGAGAATTTGTAAAGAGAAGAAACGATAACAGCAGGAGAAATAAAAGTCGTGTGTGCATTTTGGGGGGACGATTTCGAGTTTGAATCCGTTCTTGCACATGCTCCAAAGCGCGTAACATACAATCTTGCACACGTTTGCTTTAGTAGTGGCAAAGAAGGAAAGCGTGTGACATCAAGGTATCATTGATGATTGAAGTACCTTCTACTTATGACCAAGTAACTTTGTTACATTTTTAAGCCGTTTCACTTTCATTTTCACGGTTCGTTACGTTGTTCAACGTGATGAATCATTGAATGTATACGGGCGTAGTAATCGCCCTTAAAAAGGAAAGCCCAAACCGTGATTGAAGGTGAATGTTGTAGTTCCTGTGAAGGAAGTCTTCTTAGACGGGAAAGGTCTAAATACACGTCTAGCTCCCCGTAGCAAGAAATTGAAACTGGGGATTATGGGCATTGGCACATGCGCAGAGAGGTACTACCGACAAAGGGAGACTACTCCCCTAAATGGTATACCGACGGAAATCTAGAGTTAGCGACCTTGTTTACAGTCTAGTACTGGTAACATAGGACGCTTCTCAGTCTAGCACTCGTAAGTAAGGTAACTCCTATTAGTTAAATTGAGGTGATGTATTCGAAAGAAATATGATGTGTGAAAGCATAGCCTCAGGTGCACGAAACAAAACAGTCATGAGATCGTCAAAGTGTAGAAAAAAACCAGTAAGCATAGGCTCTGGTGCACAAAGCGAAAGAGTCATGAGATGGTTAAATTGTAGACAAAACTGAAAGCATGGGGTCAGGTGCACAAAAAGAAACTGGATGACACCCAACTGGGTGTGAACAAGCCTCGGGATCTGATTGCTTGAAATCACCGCAAATCTCAATTTCAACCAACCCAACCCCATGGCTGCATAACACTCATTTGAGTGGCACCCAGTTTTACTTTGTGTTCCTCAGCTCTGGCTGTTTTAAAAAAATTTTTAAATGATACAAAATCATGCAGTCTGGGGATCTCATGAATGTATCTGTGGTCCTCTAAACATTTGTTTTCATTTCAACAATATTTCATGTCTGCAAAAAGGGGAGATAGTTCACGCCTCCTGAAACAACACTCACCGTTTTCCCCAGCAGCTCGACATGGGGTGCCCTCCCTTTGATGGCATCCTGAATGACCTGAATCTGCATGGACACTGCCGACAGCACGGCCTCTTCGAGACGGTTGAACTCGTCGAAGCAACCCCAGGCCCCGCACTTCACCAGACCCACAAAGATTCGACCCATGGACTTGACGTCGATGCCCTCGTCACAGTTGAAGACAAGCACCTGACGGCCGAACTGACCACCCAAAGCTTTGACGGACTCTGTCTTTCCTGTGCCGGCCGGCCCGTAGGGGTTGCCTCCCATGCCCATGTGCATACCTGTGAAAAGAATAAAAAAAACTCGGGAGTTAAAATTAAACCACTCAAAAACGACTCCCACATAGTTTGCAATGTGATTATGCCATGTTCTACATTGAAAGTCTCAAAATAGCTTTACATTTATGGATGCTGAGAAAGAAAACCTGATAAAGGTGGTACTTACAAGGGAGTGTCACTGTACAATGTTTTACAACTATGACTATAGCAGCAAGAAGGCAAATGAACTCATTATTTTTGAAAGCTTTTTGTCTCCCCTTTTCCCTTCTTTTATTCAGAATGAATTTCAATCTTACTGAAGTTTTAAACAAACATGAAAAATGTAATGCAAAATAACAATGTACTCACCAGAAACGTGGACATTTAAACATGATGGACTAGTTTCTACCCAAGGTATTGTCAGCAAAGAAAAAGAGAGATGTCAGAAAGAGACATACAAAGAATGTATTTGACCCACCTTGTGTGAGAGTGAGGTAGCACTTGTCGGTGAGCGGCGTGTGCACCAGCTTGGCGGCGTTGCCCTGGTACTCGTAGGTGTACTCGAACTCTGAGTCCACCATGCGCATGTGGCACTCCCCGTTCTTCACCATGCAGTACCTGTAACATCACAATTAAAATAAGGTAAAACAATAAGAGCAAATTGACATTGTCGTGGAATGTTGGAACTCGTTCTAGACAGCTTTTCAGGAGAAGGTCAAAACTGATTATTTTTTAATTCTTCTTCTTCTTCTGCGTTCGTGGGCTGAAACTCCCGCGTACACTCGTGTTTTTTGCACGAGTGGAATTTTACGTGTATGACCGTTTTTTTACCCCGCCATTTAGGCAGCCATACGCCGTTTTCGGAGGAAGCATGCTGGGTATTTTCGTGTTTCTATAACCCACCGAACTCTGACATGGATTACAGGATCTTTTTCGTGCGCACTTGGTCTTGTGCTTGCGTGTACACACGGGGGTGTTCGGACACCGAGGAGAGTCTGCACACAAAGTTGACTCTGAGAAATAAATCTCTCGCCGAACGTGGGGATGAACTCACGCTGACAGCGGCCAACTGGATACAAATCCAGCGCGCTACCGACTGAGCTACATCCCCCCCCAACCCCCTTTTTAAGACCTCAAAAATCCTTCAGGTTTGATAAAAATGGGAGTCTTAAAATGGAGGTAAATTTCCAGTGGCTTTGAGCCAAAAATCTGACAAAATAGGGTTTTAAAAGGGAGGGAGTCTTAAAATGGAGGTAAATTTCCAGTGGCTATGAGCCAAAAATCTGACAAAATAGGGTTTTAAAAGGGAGGGAGTCCTAAATTGGAGGGTTCCAGAGTATCAATCGCCTTGTCAATATCTAACTAACTAGAGCCATTGCCTTAATAAGTTGTGGATGGGGTCACAGGCTAGCAATACCTTACAAGCAGTTCACAAATGAATCTCCACCCACATTTCACAACAACAAAAACACCTACCTGAGTTGTTTCTGCCACAACCAGTCGCCAGTGCTGGTAGCGTTGACCTGCATCAAGTGCTGCACCACCTCCATGTTGTGAATAGTGTCCAGAATCAGGGCCTTCAGTTTGAGGTCCAGCACAACAGCCTCCGGCCCCTTGGCGCCCCCTAGGTCCACGTTGGTGTAGCCCTCTAGCTGAGACTCCACTTCCTTGGCGTACTGCCGCAGACTGTTTCGCTTGATCGCCTCCTCGCAGTTCTCAGTGAAGCGCACCATCTCCGCCACGCACAGGATCTGGGGGGGGGGGGGGGGGGGGGGGAGATAAGAAAAATCATTAAAGCTGAAGAATGCTGATAAAGCAGATTATTTATGCTTCGTGGCTCCTTGGTAATTGAAAGCTATTTAGAAATATCTTCTCTCCTCCCAGTTCTCAGTGAAGCGCACCATCTCCGCCACGCACAGGATCTGTGGTGGGATGAGGAAAATTATTAAAGACTAGATGAATACCCGCTTCGCCGGGTACGGCTTCGCCGGGAAGAAGTAGAGCCGAAAACCCGGCTTTGCCGGGTGTACGACGGCTTTTGCCGGCGCACCGTACGAAGGAAGGGAGATAAACGCGCAAAACACTGGAGAAGATAAGGAAGAGTTACTGGGAATGGATGCACAGAAAAACCAAAATCGGTTCAGCGCTGCGCGCTGAGAGCACGCACGTGTTCAAAATTTTCCACGATTGTGTCCGGGGTCTACCTGAATATGCCCACCAAATTTGAAGCAGATCCATCAAGAATGGCCGTGAATCGTGAACACACAGACAGACAGACAGACAGACACAAGCCGTATATAGATTTAGATAAAGAGTACCGAGAAAAGTTCTGAGATCTTGGTAACAGACGATTTTTGGAAATAACTCCGTTGGGCTTGTACAGGTTGTGGAAGAGATGTGCACATGTTTCCAGCTCACCCCTTCATTGTTTGTCTGCCGTTTTGCAAGAAAGGGTCACTCTCCAACAAACCCATACAAACCTGACAGAGTTATTTTCCGAATTCATTTATCGAAAGCTATCTAGAAATATAATGTGTCTATCTTGTATTATATGCTTAGGCTTTTGAAAGAAAGAGGGGACACAATGCCTCGCCAAAGAAGAAAAGGAGAAAAAGGAGATGGAGAATAAAAATCGACAGAAAAAAAGCTTAAATCGAAAGGTTTGGACAATAAAGTCCAACACCTGCTGACCTGTGATGGGTATTTGTTGGGGTCGAGGCCACCCCTGTTGGACTTGGCGTCATTGAGACATTCTCTAAGCAGTTCTTTCAGCGTGTTCTTCATCTCGTCTGCCAGCTTGGACAGCCACACCTGGAAACAGAAGGTAATATTATCACAACATTTCCAACAGCCTAAAACTTGCAATTTCATTCCATCACTTCTGGTAACTTCCAACTTTGAAAATCTTTAACTTATGGCAGAAAAAGAGAGATAGAAACACTGAGACTGAATGAGACTGATTGAGTGAGAGAGAGAGAGAGAGAGAGAGAGAGAGAGAGAGAGAGAGAGAGAGAGAGAGAGAGAGAGAGAAAGAGAGAGACAGAGAAAGAGAGAGAGAAAGAGAGAGAGAGAGACACAGAGAGACAGAGAGAGAGAGAGAGAGAGAGAGAGAGAGAGAGAGAGAGAGAGAGAGAGAGATGGGGGGGTTAGACAAAATACAAAACAAAACAAACACTTTTTTTATTCATTTGCACTGACCTCCTAAGCTCCATCTTTTACTTTCTTTATTTGGTGTTTAACGTCGTTTTCAACCACGAAGGTTATATCGCGACGGGGAAAGGGGGGAAGATGGGATAGAGCCACTTGTTAATTGTTTCTTGTTCACAAAAGCACTAATCAAAAAATTGTTCCAGGGGCTTGCAACGTAGTACAATATATTACCTTACTGGGAGAATGCAAGTTTCCAAAGGACTTAACATTTCTTACATACTGCTTGGCTAAAATCTTTACAAACATTGACTATATTCTATACAAGAAACACTTAACAAGGGTTAAAAAACAAAGGAATACTGTACTCACCAATACAAGAACGAGACAAGACGGTCCGAATTTTCGCTTATGGAAGCTTCTTAACAAGGATAAAAGGAGAAACAGAATCCGTTAGTCACCTCTTACGACATGCTGGGGAGCATCGGGTAAATTCTTCCCCCTAACCCGTGGGGGGTCACAAGCTCCATGATCTTGACCTTATTCTTCAGCCGCACGACCTAACCCTCCCTCCTCCTCTCCTCTCAATTCCACACAACCCCACACCCTCTCATTGCACATGTACCCAATTAATTTGCACTGACCTCCACAAGCTCCACGATCTTGATCTTGTTCTTGAGCGGCACAACCTCACCGTCAACAGACTTCATGGCCAGGATGTGCTCGTTGGAGTCGTCAAAGATGACGCTGTGGATGCCGGCGAACAGCTTCTTCAGGTGGGTTTGGATGACCGTGGGGTTGGTGGACTGGCCCAGAATCTCCAGCAGATCGTCATCACCGATGAAGTAGAAGCGAGGGAACTGAGATCTCTTTTCCTGTTGAGGAGAAAGTGAAGAGAAAGTGTTAGATTTGGTTGTCGGGATCGTAAACAAAAACAATCAATCTACAATCAATCACAGACAGTTAAAGTTAAAGTGAAGCTTCTACAATTCAGCTTGTGATGACCTGCTGTAGAGCGGCTCAGCGAGCTGGCGTTTGAAATATCACAGACCACCTCCCATTATAGGTGCCGTTAGAGCGTCCATACAAACCCAGGGAAAGCCAAACGTACATCGTTAGATGGTTTGAGATCGAAGAGGCTTTGTATTCTTTGGCTGCTGTCTGCTCTCTCTGATTGCACTTGTCATTTACTGGCGTCTTCTACCGCTCCGCCTTACACAATCAATCAATCAATCAATCAATCAATCAATCAATCCATCAATTAATCAATCATTCGTTCCAAAGTAAATACAAAAGAGCCTCCACCAACCTCCAGGAACTCAGTGAGCGACTTCTGGCAGCGTCCCAGCTGGTCAAGGGAGGTGGTCAGCAGACTCTTCAGTCCAGTCTGACTGACCAGGGACAGCACACGGTTGTCTCGGTTCACGTCGTTCATGATGGCTCTGTGAAAGATAAGGCAAGGAGATACATAGGACGCTCATTTCACAGAGGCAAGAATTGCTTGCAGCTAGCAGCTTGCTATGCAAGAAAGCGAGACTGTATAAGAAACAATTTTGTGCTCGCCAGGCAAGAATTTAAACATGATTGACTGATACAGAAAGAATCATCTGCACTAGCCACGAACAGCCAATGGGATTGGCAGCTGTGCAGACGCCATGTTTTCTTGCTTAGGGAGCACCTCCACAGGGACACTCGCCTGCTCACATATTCTCTCCAAATTCTAGCCTTGGTAGAGGCGAGTGTTCCCCAAGAATCGTTACTTTCTAGCTTTACTCCCTTTAGTCGCCAAATCATGCAGCTGAGAAATGGGGGACAGATATCAGTTTTCCATAAGATTTTTTGCTGTCAAATTAACCTCTTTGGTACCTCAACTTTCTATAGCGAGCAATCCCCCACTTACAAATCCATGCAGAACACTGTGCTCCTTAAGAATGCTAGTGACGCATACATATGACCACTGTTCGATCCTCCCAGCTCACCTGAAATCATCGTCGACACGCTTGAAGCAAGCATGCTCCTTGGGAAGAGCACCTCTTATCACATAGCAAAGAAGCGCAAAATAAACAAGAAAATCTTTTCACCTGGTAGCGAAGTGACAAACAACAAAATCTTCTCAGCTCACCTGAAATCATCGTCCACACGTTTGAAGCGAGCCTGCTCCTTGGGAAGCGCACCACGGCCGAAGATGGGCTCGAGGTAGACCCACTTGCGCTGGATCTGGTTGAGGTTCTGCAGCAGCTCGTCAAGGTCGGCCAGACGCTGCTCCCATACAGACGCCTTGTCCTCAAAACTCTTGTAGTACGGTGAGTCCTTTAGGGACTGCAGCAAGCTCTGGTTGTCTCCCACCTGTGCAAAGAAATGTGAGAATGTGAGGTTGAAGATATAATTCATTTTCTTCCAAACAATTTGATCAAAATGGGCAAAGAAGTTTTTCAGCAATGACCAAATTTAGCCTTGTACGGGGAGTCTTTCAGCGACTGCAGCAAGCTCTGGTTGTCTCCCACCTGTGAAAAAGGGCAAGAACGATTGAACAACACAGAAAAAGACTTGCACAGACTAACTACACTAAGTACAGGCCAATCTCCCAATTTAGCCTCATGTGAGCTTCTTTTTCACATGGAATCTATCTCAAAAGTTTCACTCTTTTTTCAGTAAGTGAAGTCACTTCCACACGGCTATTTCAGGAGATAGTCAGGTAAAGAAGATTTGGAGACAGATTTCCAGATTGTTCCAGATTTTTTCATGAAGCTCAAAACAATTTTTTACCTGATTGACGAGCTCCTTCCAGTCTTTGATGAGGGAGATGTTGTTTTTGTGACTGTCCTCGTAGTCGGTGAGGGAGAAGACGGCTCCTGCTCCCCACAGCTCCAGTTCTCGGATGGCTTCCCTGATGGTCACTTCGCCCTGTGCTCTCTGGTTCAGTTCCTGTCAGGGCACAATTTTGTCTCAGTTCAGTCCCAGATCAGGAAAAATAAAATGCATGAAATGAGAAAAAAAAGAAGAAGAAAAGAACAGAACAGAACAGAAAAACTCTCCCAGTGGAAATTAGTGTTATTGAAAAAAATGAAGCAACATTTTGCAATCTGGGGTTATATGGGGATCTTCAGAAGGATCACTGGAGCTTTAAAAATGCCAGATATGGCTAAAAAAAATATTAATACAAATATGAGTCAGAAAAGCAAGAATGCGAAGAACATCTTTCAAAAGAAAATGTTGGAACATCTGCGTATTGATTTCATCCAGAAGCAGTGGAGGGACTACAGCATACCTTCAAGGCAGAAGCGTTCTTGATGATCTCGTCGCTGGATGCCAGGATGTGACCGAAGGTCAGTTTGTCCAGCGTGGTGCCGCGCGGCATCTTGAGCATGCGGAACAGCTCGGCCCAGTGGTCCTGTGACAGCGGCTCTCCCCGCACCCACTTCAGCACAGGCAGTACGTTCTGTGGACAGAAGACAAATGAAGAAATGTGAAATTTGCAGTGGAATATCCGTGTCCTGGTAATAACCCAGTGACTGCCGGAAGATTGGGTAAAAAACAAAAATCAATAAAAAAAATAATAACATACAAAGTATGACAATTGTATCAAAAACTGAGAAAAGTCTCCAGGGGAAGCTATCATCTTGCTGAAAATGCAAAGGGCAATGTACAGCGGGTTTTCTCTTTGTCAGAGCATTTATTTTTTTTATTTTTTTGATTCATGTTTACATATGAGGTGCATGTGGTTTTGTATTGGGCGGAAATCACGCGAGCTGTGTCCTATGGATGTTAGCGAAGTCTTCAAAAGCAAATTTTTTTTTCTTGTTTATTTTTTTCAAAAGGATCAAAACAGTAATACTCAATTGTTTTCTTGGCCTAAACAATGGACTCACCTTGTACATGTCGATGTCTTTCTGCAGCCTGACTGTCATGGAGGTGGGATCTTGAGTCTTCAGCTTCTCGTACCAGTTGCCCAGAAACTCTTCAAAGTTGTACGCCTTGGACCTGGATAAAACAATAGAGAATTTCTTACAACGCTGAACAAAACAAGCACTGGTGACAAATTGGCCAATTCAAGTGTGTGGAGGCAATAACCTGCACGCCAGTATAAACTTGCACAAAAGACGAAACACAAACAAAAGCATGCATGAATACACACATACACAAACATGCACATGTACTAACTTTACTCTCGAATTTTTTTCTCTCAGAAAAGTGTAGCTTTGTCGGAAATCCTCGGATCCGAGGAGAATTCGCATGCCTGAGAACAATACCTGAAAGAGATCCAGTCCTCCTTAGCCAGCTCCTGCAGTCCGGTGTTGAACTCCTCGAAGAGCGACCACATGCCCTCGTACTGGTCCAGGTCCATCTTCAGCTCCTCCACAAACACAAAGTCCGGCTCCGGCATGTCAAAGTGCGTGCAGTCAGACCTGGAATCACACAAGAATAAATTTGTAAGAAATTACAGAAAGATTCATTGTATTTCTTGACAGGCCGAAGAAATCTAGGGGGAACTAATTTTTTTCCCAGGGAATAAGTAATTCCCATTTACCCAGATATTAGGTTGCCTAATACGGACAGTCATCTTTTATTATTCAAACGGTGCGGGCGACATACCCCCCCCCCCTCCTCAAGCTAGGCAATTGTAAGGTTTGGTAATATAATATGTAAAATAAACAGGGGGGGGCTCCACTGCGTTATGAACAATAAGACAAGTCCAGGGTTCCTGCAGGGCAGAGCTGATACAATTCAAGGAGTTTTCAAGGACATTTCCAGGACCAAATAAATGCTTTTCAAGGACATGATTTTCCCCAAATTAATGCAAAGCACCAAGCTTACCTTCAGTTTTTCAAGTCATCAAGTTTCTGGTGAATTTCTATTAGTCATTCCGTAGTTGTTTCCCTTGCCAACTTCCGGGAAGGGAAGCAACTACGGGTGACTAGTAATAGTTCATCTGCTTTCGTTTTCACTCGATCTTTTATTCTCCCAAAATGTGTACTGTATTTGACGAAAAAAAAGGGGGTTGCATTTTTTTTTTAAATAAGACAAGCTGCTGACGAAATGTATAGACAACAATTTGGAAAAATCAAGTACTTTTCAATGACTATTTAACAAAACTCTATTTTCAAGCACTTTTCAAGGCCTGGAAAAGGTTTTCCAATTTTCAAGGAGTTTTCCAGGGTTCAAGGACTCTGTACGAACCCTGCAAGTCGCGTAAGGCGAAATTACTACATTTAGTCAAGCTGTCGAACTGAATGAAACTGAACGCACTGTATTTTTTTCACCAAAACAGTACAGCTTCGTCAATCCCCGCGAAAAGGAAATCGCTCACCTCCCACGTGCAAAACGCAGTGATATGCACACGCCAGAATAGCGCGGTTGCGTATTGTGCTAAGCAGGAAAGCGCGCTTTTCTGTATTCGTGTTAACTTTCTGAGCTTGTTTTGAATACAACCTATCATATCTATATGTTTTTGGAATCAGGAAACAATAAAGAATAAGATAAAATCATTTTTGGATCGATTTCTCAAATTTTAATCGTAAGACTAATTAATCTATTTTCGTTAATTGTGATCACATTTTAAGAGTAAACATGACATATGTATATATTTTTAGATTCAGAATGTCATGAAGAATATGATGCAATCAATTTTAAATCTGTTTGCGAAAAATCGATTTTAATGACAACTTTAATGAGCAAACTCATTAATTAATTTGTAAGCCTCCAAGCTGAAATGCAATACCAAAGTCCGGGCGTCGTCGAAGATTACTTGACCAAAATTTCAACCAATTTGGTTTCTTCTTCTTCTTCTTGTCGATCACTCAGATGGAAACGTAGGTTCTCCGCGCAAATGTTGCCGTGCGCTGTTGGTCGTCCAGACTGCCATAGAACTTCCCTTGCACCGTGGTCGCCTCCGCCCAGATCTGGCTCCTGAGGCCATCGTGTAGTGGGCAGGTCTGCAGCAGGTGTTCCGTTGTCATGCTGCCTGTTTGACAAGGGCACTGGTCTGACTGGCCAATTCTGAACTTGGTGAAAAGGTGGTGTTTCATTCGGTTGTGGCCTGTCCGCAACCTGAATATGAGGACCTGCTCAGACCTTGTGAGCAGGTGAAAGGCGTCGTTTTTGTTGTAGTGTAACCACTTTTTGTGTTGCTTGGCCTTGATGATGGTCTTGGCTTCTTTGAAGGTGGTTGATCTGTCATTCTGGTCCTTCGAGCGTGACAGTGCCGCCTCAACTTTCACGAAAAGCCGGATATGACGTCATCAAAGATATTTATCAAAAAAATGAAAAAAACGTCTGGGGATATCATACCCAGGAACTCCCATTTAAAATTTCATGAAGATCGGTCTAGTAGTTTTCTCTAAATCGCTCTACACACACACACACACACACACACACACACACACACACACATACACCCTCGCCTCGATTCCCCCCCTCTACGTTAAAACATTTAGTCAAAACTTGACTAAATGTAAAAAGCAAATGCTTATATGACTCGCTTTCGTTATGTCCAATTACAGTGGAACCTCCCTTTTAAGACCCCCTGTTAGAAGATTCCCTCCCCTCTAAGACACAGCCCCCCCCCCCCCCCCCCTCTACCTCCAACCACTATACCGGATTCTGGACTCCCTCCTCCCCCCCCCCTCTACCTCCAACCACTATACCGGATTCTGGACTCCCCCCCCCCCCCCCCTCTACGTCCAACCACTATACCGGATTCTGGACTCCCCCCCCCCCCCCTCTACCTCCAACCACTATACCGGATTCTGGACTCCCTCCCCCCCCTCTACCTCCAACCACTATACCGGATTCTGGACCCCCCCCCCCCCCCCTCTACCTCCAACCACTATACCGGATTCTGGACCCCCCCCCTTCTACCTCCAACCACTATACCGGATTCTGGAAACCCCCCCCCCTCTACCTCCAACCACTATACCGGATTCTGGACTCCCCCCCCCCCCCCCCCCCCTCTCTACCTCCAACCACTATACCGGATTCTGGACTCCCTCCTCCCCATACGGACAGACCTGCTCAGCACTAAGACTCACCGATTACTTTTTTTTAGAGTTGCCTCCCTTGTTACCAAGGTGATGCGTAGTACAGCGTTCTAGCACTAAACTGAAGTAAATTGCTATATGTGAGTTGGGATAGGATATGTAATTTAATCACATACACCAGTTTGTTCTTGGCCTCCTCCAGCTCGGCGAACTCCTGTCGCTTGTCCTTGATGATCTGCACGGCCTTCATGCACGACGCCTTGTCGCCCTCCAGAGCGTCGTCGCCTGGCTTCAGCTGGTGCCACCTGGCGGTGAACTTCTCCACGTCTTGCGTGAAGGCCGCCACGCGGGACTGAACGTTGCTCTTCATCACCTCCACCTGTGGGGAAAAGTTTGGACGAAATTTGAAAAGTGTTGTGTGTGCTGGGGGTTACACAGCTGTTCTTTGCTTGCATTTTAGTTGGGGAAAGGGCAAGTTAACAATAGTCAAGGCAGGTGCAGCCAAGCTCGCTTGCTTGTCATACCCAAATGCTTCTGCACTGTACTGGGAGATGGGCCTTATCAGTGGCTGGCACTGTACTGGGAGATGGGCCTTATCAGTGGCTGGCACTGTACTGGGAGATGGGCCTGATCAGTGGCTGGCACTGTACTGGGAGATGGGCCTTATCAGTGGCTGGCACTGTACTGGGAGATGGGCCTTATCAGTGGCTGGCACTGTACTGGGAGATGGGCCTTATCAGTGTTTGGCACTGTACTGGGAGATGGGCCTTATCAGTGGCTGGCACTGTACTGGGAGATGGGACTTATCAGTGTTTGGCACTGTACTGGGAGATGGGCCTGATCAGTGGCTGGCACTGTACTGGGAGATGGGCCTTATCAGTGGCTGGCACTGTACTGGGAGATGGGCCTGATCAGTGGCTGGCACTGTACTGGGAGATGGGCCTTATCAGTGGCTGGCACTGTACTGGGAGATGGGCCTGATCAGTGGCTGGCACTGTACTGGGAGATGGGACTTATCAGTGGCTGGCACTGTACTGGGAGATGGGCCTTATCAGTGGCTGGCACTGCACTGGGAGATGGGACTTATATCAGTGGCTGGCACTGTACCGGGAGATGGGCCTTATCAGTGGCTGGCACTGTACTGGGAGATGGGACTTATCAGTGGCTGGCACTGTACTGGGAGATGGGACTTATCAGTGGCTGGCACTGTACTGGGAGATGGGACTTATCAGTGGCTGGCACTGTACTGGGAGATGGGCCTGATCAGTGTATGGCACTGTACTGGGAGATGGGCCTGATCAGTGGCTGGCACTGTACTGGGAGATGGGCCTTATCAGTGGCTGGCACTGTACTGGGAGATGGGCCTTATATCAGTGGCTGGCACTGTACTGGGACTGATCAGTAGCTGGCACTGTACTGGGAGATGGGACTTATCAGTGGCTGGCACTGTACTGGGAGATGGGCCTGATCAGTGGCTGGCACTGTACTGGGAGATGGGCCTGATCAGTAGCTGGCACTGTACTGGGAGATGGGCCTTATCAGTGGCTGGCACTGTACTGGGAGATGGGCCTGATCAGTGGCCGGCACTGTACTGGGAGATGGGCCTGATCAGTGGCTGGCACTGTACTGGGAGATGGGCCTGATCAGTAGCTGGCACTGTACTGGGAGATGGGCCTTATCAGTGGCTGGCACTGTACTGGGAGATGGGCCTGATCAGTGGCTGGCACTGTACTGGGAGATGGGCCTGATCAGTGGCTGGCACTGTACTGGGAGATGGGCCTTATCAGTGGCTGGCACTGTACTGGGAGATGGGCCTGATCAGTGGCTGGCACTGTACTGGGAGATGGGCCTGATCAGTGGCTGGCACTGTACTGGGAGATGGGCCTTATCAGTGGCTGGCACTGTACTGGGAGATGGGACTTATATCAGTGGCTGGCACTGTACTGGGAGATGGGCCTTATCAGTGGCTGGCACTGTACAGGGAGATGGGCCTTATCAGTGGCTGGCACTGTACTGGGAGATGGGCCTTATCAGTGGCTGGCACTGTACTGGGAGATGGGACTTATCAGTGGCTGGCACTGTACTGGGAGATGGGCCTGATCAGTAGCTGGCACTGTACTGGGAGATGGGACTTATCAGTGGTTGGCACTGTACTGGGAGATGGGCCTTATCAGTGGCTGGCACTGTACTGGGAGATGGGCCTGATCAGTAGCTGGCACTGTACTGGGAGATGGGCCTTATCAGTGGCTGGCACTGTACTGGGAGATGGGCCTGATCAGTGGCTGGCACTGTACTGGGAGATGGGCCTTATCAGTGGCTGGCACTGTACTGGGAGATGGGCCTGATCAGTAGCTGGCACTGTACTGGGAGATGGGCCTTATCAGTGGCTGGCACTGTACTGGGAGATGGGCCTGATCAGTGGCTGGCACTGTACTGGGAGATGGGCCTGATCAGTGGCTGGCACTGTACTGGGAGATGGGACTTATCAGTGGCTGGCACTGTACTGGGAGATGGGCCTGATCAGTGGCTGGCACTGTACTGGGAGATGGGCCTGATCAGTGGCTGGCACTGTACTGGGAGATGGGCCTTATCAGTGGCTGGCACTGTACTGGGAGATGGGACTTATATCAGTGGCTGGCACTGTACTGGGAGATGGGCCTTATCAGTGGCTGGCACTGTACAGGGAGATGGGCCTTATCAGTGGCTGGCACTGTACTGGGAGATGGGCCTTATCAGTGGCTGGCACTGTACTGGGAGATGGGACTTATCAGTGGCTGGCACTGTACTGGGAGATGTGACTTATCAGTGGCTGGCACTGTACCGGGAGATGGGCCTTATCAGTGGCTGGCACTGTACTGGGAGATGAGACTTATATCAGTGGCTGGCACTGTACTGGGAGATGGGCCTTATCAGTGGCTGGCACTGTACTGGGAGATGAGACTTATATCAGTGGCTGGCACTGTACTGGGAGATGGGCCTTATCAGTGGCTGGCACTGTACTGGGAGATGGGCCTTATCAGTGGCTGGCACTGTACTGGGAGATGGGACTTATCAGTGGCTGGCACTGTACTGGGAGATGGGACTTATCAGTGGCTGGCACTGTACCGGGAGATGGGCCTTATCAGTGGCTGGCACTGTACTGGGAGATGAGACTTATATCAGTGGCTGGCACTGTACTGGGAGATGGGCCTTATCAGTGGCTGGCACTGTACCGGGAGATGGGCCTTATCAGTGGCTGGCACTGTACTGGGAGATGGGACTTATATCAGTGGCTGGCACTGTACTGGGAGATGGGCCTTATCAGTGGCTGGCACTGTACTGGGAGATGAGACTTATATCAGTGGCTGGCACTGTACTGGGAGATGGGCCTTATCAGTGGCTGGCACTGTACTGGGAGATGGGCCTTATCAGTGGCTGGCACTGTACTGGGAGATGGGCCTTATCAGTGGCTGGCACTGCACTGGGAGATGGGACTTATCAGTGGCTGGCACTGTACTGGGAGATGGGACTTATCAGTGGCTGGCACTGTACCGGGAGATGGGCCTTATCAGTGGCTGGCACTGTACTGGGAGATGAGACTTATATCAGTGGCTGGCACTGTACTGGGAGATGGGCCTTATCAGTGGCTGGCACTGTACTGGGAGATGGGCCTTATCAGTGGCTGGCACTGTACTGGGAGATGGGACTTATCAGTGTATGGCACTGTACTGGGAGATGGGACTTATATCAGTGGCTGGCACTGTACTGGGAGATGGGCCTTATCAGTGGCTGGCACTGTACTGGAAGATGGGCCTTATCAGTGTATGGCACTGTACTGGAAGATGGGCCTTATCAGTGTATGGCACTGTACTGGAAGATGGGCCTTATCAGTGTATGGCACTGTACTGGGAGATGGGACTTATCAGTGGCTGGCACTGTACTGGGAGATGGGCCTTATCAGTGTATGGCACTGTACTGGGAGATGGGCCTTATCAGTGTATGGCACTGTACTGGGAGATGGGCCTTATCAGTGTATGGCACTGTACTGGGAGATGGGACTTATCAGTGGCTGGCACTGTACTGGGAGATGGGCCTTATCAGTGGCTGGCACTGTACTGGGAGATGAGCCTTATCAGTGTATGGCACTGTACCGGGAGATGGGCCTTATCAGTGTATGGCACTGTACCGGGAGATGGGCCTTATCAGTGTATGGCACTGTACCGGGAGATGGGCCTTATCAGTGGCTGGCACTGTACCGGGAGATGGGCCTTATCAGTGGCTGGCACTGTACAGGGAGATGGGCCTGATCAGTGGCTGGCACTGTACCGGGAGATGGGCCTTATCAGTGGCTGGCACTGTACCGGGAGATGGGCCTTATCAGTGGCTGGCACTGTACTGGGAGATGGGCCTGATCAGTGGCTGGCACTGTACTGGGAGATGGGCCTTATATCAGTGGCTGGCACTGTACTGGGAGATGGGCCTTATATCAGTGGCTGGCACTGTACTGGGAGATGGGCCTTATATCAGTGGCTGGCACTGTACTGGGAGATGGACCTTATATCAGTGGCTGGCACTGTACTGGGAGATGGGCCTTATATCAGTGTACTAGAGGAATACCCGGCTTCGCCGGGGTGAATCGCGAGACAGAGACAGACAGCGTGGCGGTTCATCACAATCACCTCTGCAGGCGAAGTCCTGTCAAACGGGATTGAGAATTTTAGAGCTTATTTCTTAGCCCTATATTATCTGTTGTGGCTTCTCAAATGCCAGAACAGACAGACAGACAAAAGCCGCTAGACCCCATCACAAACAGAACTCTACAATCCACAGGTTTTTGCCCACACACACACACACAAACACACACACAGAGAAGCCGTATATATATATATATATATGTATATCTATATCTATAAATATATAGAGATAGGTGAGAGTGTATTTTTCGCGTGGCTATAAATTGATTCGACCTTTTCACTTTGACAGTAAGAACAACTTACGGGTGCAAGTTTTAAAATTTTTTAAAATAAGTTTAAATAATAGTATTTTTAAAATAAGTTTAAATAATAGTATTTTTCACCACAATCACCTTTGAAGGCGAAGTCCTGTCAAACGGGATTGAGAATTTTAGAGCTTATTTCTTGGCCCTATATTATCTGCTGTGGCTTCTCACATGCCAGAACATACAGACAGACAAAAGCCGCTAGACCACATCACAAACAGAACTCTACAATACACAGGTTTTTGCCCACACACACACACACAAACACCCACACACACAGAGAAGCCGTATATATATATGCATATCTGTATCTATAAATATATAGAGATAGGTGAGAGTGTATTTTTCGCGTGGCTATAAATTGATTCGACCTTTTCACTTTGACAGTAAGAACAACTTACGGGTGCAAGGGAAGCGTTGTGGACAGCGCAGTGGACAGCGCAGTGACATTCTAAAAATAGTAATAGTAACTTAGAACTGAACGGGAAAGCCACACGAAGGAAGGGAGATAAACGCCAAACACTGGAGAAGATAAGGAAGAGTTACTTATAATGGTGAAATGAACACAAAAACGAAAATGAGTTCAGCGCTGCGCGCTGAGAGCACGTGTTGAAATATCTCATCGATGATATTGTGTCCGGGGTGTAGCTGAATACGGTGTCCAAATTTGAAAAAAGATCCACCGAGAACTTTGGCGTTGTGATGTGGTGTAGCGGCTATGGTGTGTCGGTATGGGGGCCCGGGTAGCTGAGGTGGAACCAAAATAGCTGAGGTGGAACCAAAATCGGTTCCGCGCTGCGCGCTGAGAGCACGTGTTGAAATATCGACCAGGTTGTGTCGTGTCCCGGGTCTACCTGAATATGCCCACCAAATTTGAAGCAGATCCATCGAGAACTTTGGCCGTGCATCGCGCACAGACAGATACACAGACACACAGACACACAGACACACAGACACTAGTCGTATATATATATAGATGGCACTGTACCGGGAGATGAGACTTATATCAGTGTATGGCACTGTACTGGGAGATGGGCCTTATATCAGTGGCTGGCACTGTACTGGGAGATGGGCCTGATCAGTGGCTGGCACTGTACCGGGAGATGGGCCTTATCAGTGGCTGGCACTGTACCGGGAGATGGGCCTTATCAGTGGCTGGCACTGTACTGGGAGATGGGCCTGATCAGTGGCTGGCACTGTACTGGGAGATGGGCCTTATATCAGTGGCTGGCACTGTACTGGGAGATGGGCCTTATATCAGTGGCTGGCACTGTACTGGGAGATGGGCCTTATATCAGTGGCTGGCACTGTACTGGGAGATGGACCTTATATCAGTGGCTGGCACTGTACTGGGAGATGGGCCTTATATCAGTGTATGGCACTGTACCGGGAGATGGGCCTTATATCAGTGGCTGGCACTGTACTGGGAGATGAGACTTATATCAGTGTATGGCACTGAGCAGCATGCTGCTGCTGTGTTATCTCTGCTGTGGGGGAAGGGTGGGCGCTAAAAATAGCTCAGCCTGCCTGCAGCTAAAGAGGCAGAAATGAAGCCCTGGGAACAGCCATGATCTTCTTGTTTATGTCCCAACACTAAGCTTCTGACATGGTCTACATCTTCAGTTTGTTCTTTCATTCCCTTTTCCTCCCGTCAGGATCTTTTCCATGCGCACTTGGTCTTGTGCTTGCATGTACACATGAAGGGGTATACGGCAGTACCAGGTCTGCACATAAATTGACCTGGGAGATTGGACAAATCTCCACCCTTAAATCACCAGGAGCGGCCAGGATTCAAACCAACAACCTTCCGCTTTGGAGGCCGGCATCTTATCCACTGGGCCATTACACCCATCTGCACAAATACAAACCCCTTGCAAGGTAGGGAACCCTCACCTGTTCCTTGACCATGAGCTGGTGGCTCTCCATCATGAGCTCAAACTTGTCCCAGCGCGCCTGGAGCTGACTCAGCGACTCAACACCTCCGCCCGCCACTGAGCGAAGCAGCTTGTTCTTAGCTTCCGCCTTCTCGAACAGTGGCTTCACCTGAAAGAAAATTCACCATTGCATTAAATGAAATAAGTTTATTTATGAAACAAATTTATTGATGGAATAAATTTATTGTGAAATAAATTTATTTATCTATTTATTTATGAGGATGAAAGTCGCTTGTTCATTTCAATGCTTGTTATTCTCTCAGCCAGGAGAATGGTTCCGAATAACTCTCATTTACCCCATTACCCATGTCGTATGCATTTAGAGCACTTACTTCCCTTTGTGTATTAGAACACCGTTGCAGAGCTTAGAAACCCAAGAAAACATTAAAAGAATCTATGCAAGGATGAAACAATGCTTTAGTGACCCACTACCCAGTCTAAAAAGTCCACTATCATCAGATCAGCAAAGGTCTTATCTCGGAGTATGGTCACCTTTGGAAGCTTCAAAGACTGGCTTAAAACCTAAACTAAAAGTATACTACTGACACAATTCAAGTATGAATGAGCCAAATTCCAAGCATATAAGCACCCTTACAAAGAGAGAAAGGGAAAGGGAAATAACAAAGAAAGGGGAGAACAGGACAGACGACAAAGGGAAGGATGAAAGAGAAACAACGATCACCTCTGCCCTTTGTTAAAACTTTCAGTCAATACTAAATGTTAACAAAAAAAGTCAAAAGCCAAAACCAAAAGACAAATTCAAAACACTGTCCCAACCTCTTGCTTCTTCTTGGCAAACTCAGAGTGCTTCGAGTTGGCGTCTCCGATCTCTTCGACAGTCTGCGGCCGCTGGGAGAGAGTGTCGGTGGCAGACGAGACGAAGGTGTCGATCTCGTTAACGTCCTGGCTGATGGCTTTACGCAGTGAGTTCAGCAGAGCGTCAAACAGACGCTGGATGTGATCGTCAATCACCGCCTTCACCGGCATCAGGTTCACTGTGATGCAGTCTACTTTGGCTTGGCTGGTGAACATGAGAGAGAGCGACATTTTTATTGTGGTCAATATTACAATGGTACTCCCCTTTTAAGGCCTCCATAAATTCAAAAAAACCTAGGTCTTAATGAGGAGGGAGTCTTAAAGTGGAGGTAAATTTACAGAGGTTATGTTAAAAAAATCTGAAAAAGTAAGGTCTTAAAAGGGGGAAGGTCTTAAATTTGGGGTCTTAAAAGGGGGTTCCACTAAATACAAAATGTAACTTCTAAAGAAAATCCATTCACTGATTCAGAATCAAAACAGTACGGGGTAATTTTGGCCTTCTGGTGATCAGTCATAAGAAGCGAAAAGGATTTATCCAACAAACTACATAAAAGAGTCTGTAACTGACAGTCAGTTACTCAGGGTAGTTTAGATCAGATTTCCCCCTATCCTTTTGCTGTATTCTGGCCTGAATATAGGAATGTTTCAGTCAGAAGAACGAGACACCATGGCTGTGGTGCGTGAAACAAACTGGGTGCCAGCCAACTGGGTTTGTTTGTTTGTTTGTTTGTTTGTTTGTTTGCTTAACGCCCAGCCGACCACGAAGGGCCATATCAGGGCGGTGCTGCTTTGACATATAACGTGCGCCACACACAAGACAGAAGTCGCAGCACAGGCTTCATGTCTCACCCAGTCACATTATTCTGACACCGGACCAACCAGTCCTAGCACTAACCCCATAATGCCAGACGCCAGGCGGAGCAGCCACTAGATTGCCAATTTTAAAGTCATAGGTATGACCCGGCCGGGGTTCGAACCCACGACCTCCCGATCACGGGGCGGACGCCTTACCACTAGGCCAACCGTGCCGGTAACCAACTGGGTGGGAACAAGCCTCTGGGTCTGATTGTTTCAAATCACAACAAATTTCAATTAGTCCGACCCTGCAGCTGTATACCACGTGTTTGGGTGAAACCAGGTGGCACTTCGTTTCGCTTCATACATTTCAGTCCTGATTTTTACAGAATGTAATCTTGCATTTTGTGGGATGTACACATAATGCAACCATGCAAAACATTCCAATACTAAAGGCATTCCACATCCTTTTACAAATAACTTCATAGAAAATTCAGACCTGGGCAGTTTTTCGGCGTCTCTGCCCCGAGCTTTGAGGGCGCGGAAGTTGCGTTCCCAGTCTGACAGCTGAATGAGGTTGTCCTGCACAAACTGGTCTAGGTCTACAGCTCCCAGCACCACCCATTCCTGTCCAACACACATCATCATCGTCATCATTGTCAATATCATCGTCATCACTGTCATCATCATTGTCGTCATCGATGTCGTCATCATAATCATCATCATCATTATCCTTCCATCATAGTCTTAACATCGTCATTGTCATCCTTACTACAGTCAAACTTGTCTGTAACGACCCCGTTGGGGACCGACCAAAAGTGTTTGTTATAGAGATGTGGTCGCAAGGAAAAGGTGAGTTATATTGAACAAGAGCTCGGCAGGATCCTTCAGCGTGGTCGTTGTGGACCAGTAGTCGTAATCGAGAGGTGGTCGCAATGAAAAGGTGAGTTATATTGAACAAGAGCTCGGCAGGATCCTTCAGGGTGGTCGTTGTGGACCAGTAGTCGTAATCGAGAGGTGGTCGCAATGAAAAGGTGAGTTATATTGAACAAGAGCTCGGCAGGATCCTTCAGGGTGGTCGTTGTGGACCAGTAGTCGTAATCGAGAGGTGGTCGCAATGAAAAGGTGAGTTATATTGAACAAGAGCTCGGCAGGATCCTTCAGGGTGGTCGTTGTGGACCAGTAGTCGTAATCGAGAGGTGGTCGCAATGAAAAGGTGAGTTATATTGAACAAGAGCTCGGCAGGATCCTTCAGGGTGGTCGTTGTGGACCGGTAGTCGTAATCGAGAGGTGGTCGCCAGGACAGGTTTGACAGTATCATCACATAATTACCATCATGTGTTGTCAACATTCATCATCATGTGGTTTCGCTTGCGCTGAACTTGTCTATGATGGCGGACCCTTTATCCATTTAAATCCTTATAATTTGTGCGTACAAAAACAATCAAGCCCTGCACTTCTTTTTGTGTAGACTCAAAGACGGTATCCATGTCCCACTCCCGTTTCACCACAGTGGCACCTAAAAGACCTCGGTCATTCTGCCATAAGTGCAGGTGGCTGATTACACCTAAACACACATACACCTGTGTATCTCATCTAAAGTCGGGGTAACACCCGGGAACGTGCCCCTAATGGTTTCACCATGAGGGCGTAAAACTACATTAGCAAGATCTAGATGTGGCACTTTTCAGAACGTGTACGGGTAACGTCATCAAATCTAGTTTTTACACCACACGTTTGCCATGATCTGCAGTCTTGGTTGGAGCAAAACAACGAATGGTTTGGAACATTGGAGAAAAAGAGTGAGCCACGGGTGACGCAATATCTACACGTACACGTACAGGTCTTTGCTACACGTTCGATCATCTAGAACACTGTATTATCATCAAGCCCCACTCACGCTGAACTTGTCCAAGACAGCAGCCAGTCGTATGAAGAGCTTGGCCGCCTTGTTGTAGGAGGTGACGAAGCCCTCGGCGTTGCGGATGATGATAGCAGGGAAGATGGTGGTCTCCACCCCCTCGCTCACACCCTTGAAGTGGTTGGGGATGCTGATGAATTTCTTCATCTCACGGAAATACTTGGCCTTGATCTCCTCAAAGGGAGGTCGGAACTGAAGCCTCTGCTGCCTGGAAATGTGAAACAAAAAGTGGTTGTGCAACTGTGTTTTCTAAACTGATATGAACATATTCAGATGTGAGCGTAGAAAATGGTCAAAAAGGAACAAAAATGGTTTGCCAAATCAAAAATATGACAAAATGTTGTTGTTTTGGAGCTATATTTCTTAACCTGCAGGTGAGCTCCTCCCTGATCTCAGGCAAGTTTCCATAGAGCATTACTGTTATTGCTTGTTGTTGCTGTTTTTGTGCTGTAATTATTTACCTGTAGGTCGACCAGCTCAACCCTAATCTGAAACAAGTTTCCACAGAGTATTACAGTTATTGCTTATGTGAGCTTGCGGCGATCATTCTTTTTGAGGATGAAAGTCGCTTGTTCATTACAATGCTTGTTATTCTTTCAGGTGCCAGGAGACTAGTTCCGCAGAACTCTCACTAACTCTATTACACATGTCGAATGCATTTAGAGTGCTTACTTCTTTTTGTTTATCATACCTGTAGGTGAGCTCCACCCTGATCTCTGGCAGGTTTTCGTTGAGCGCCTCCATGCCCATCTGGTACTGGTACTCCAGGGTTTTGTACAGCTGCCGGTCCCAGTGAGCTCGCCACGGCTTCATGTTCTCGCTCGCAAACCCCTGCACAGCATGCATGCAAGGAGTGGTGTTAACCAGCAATTACTACATAGTTTGGAAGTTACAATCTCCAGATGCTTAATATGAAGTATCACAGAGTCTGCGGTAAGCAAGACTTGGAAAATGAATGGGTGATGACTCTGTGTACTGGAATATGATTTTCACTATAAAAGATATGTTTAAGTAAAAACAACTAAGGAGATAACCTATAGGAAAGCTATAGGAATTCAAAGCGATTTTCCTAAAGGAGACCTAAAGGTTTATTTCGTACTGGCTAATACATGTACCACTATCACTACAAAAGTTCCATCCTGCCGTTCCACTTTCATCTGTTTACTCTCAATACTGCACAATTACAGCACAATTCAGCAAACAATGGGCGTGTAATGAAGGACAAAATACTGCGAGGAATGGGAGAGGAGCCTGTGATCAAAGGGAGACAACTTGTCCCTTACCTGCTGCACCAGGTTGGCCATCAAGTGTCGTATGTCCATCAGGCCGTCCTTCCACCGCTGCTGTTGCCGCAGCAAGTCGATGCCCATCAGCTGCTGAACCTGGTTACACACACAGAAGGAGTGTTAAGCTTGTTTTACATAAACATTAACATATGAATGTAAAGGCTGTCCTTAATAGACGATGTTCGGAAATAAATCGGGTTTGTAAAAGAGTGAGTAACCCTTGCTGTTCTGAGGACAAATAATTGACACATGGTTCTTGTACTCTTGATTCAGACACACCCCTCGCCAGTGGCTGGCCTATAATGCCCCCCCCCCCCCCCCCAAATAAAAAATAAGGGTACTCACTCTTTTACAAATCATTCTGTACGAATCTGAAGTCTTTTTACCAAACATTTAGTGCCAAAGCTGTCTCCTGACATCGGTCTCGGATAAAAAAAATATCTGCTGAAGAAATGATAAAAAAAACTATAACCAACCAATCCCAGCCTCCATACCTTTTCAGACACGACGTTGTGAGACTTCCTGAGTTTCCTGTTTTCTGTGGTGAGACGATCAGCGGCGGACTGAAGTTTCTTGATGTAGGCCTCCAGCTGTTCCGGGTTGTCCCAGGTCACCTGACCGTCCTCCCCTTTGCCCTTCGAGCCTGTGGACACACAGCAACTTTTCATGACCATGCACAGATGAACCAGGGATCGCGTTAACGCATGTTTTTTGCGTATTTGACGCGTTTTAAAATCCGCCCACGCATTTTCCCGGCGCTTATGCGTAACGCGTACGCAAAACAACTTCTATTCAAAACGGCATGCTCAGCAGCACATCCCAATACTGAATCAGACTATAGCACACGCGCGCGAGTTGACACTCTGATGCGTATCGCCATGGAGGGGCCGGCCGTGAGCCAAAGTGCGGACGTTGTAGACAGGGCTTGCCGCAAATTCCAGAGCCGATGTGAGCGCCGGAAATAGGTGAGTGAAATGCGTGCTTTTGACATGATTTAACTGTGTTATAGTGTGACGCAAAATCGGTTCTGCTTTACGCGTTTTTTGGCCGACATTGCGTAAGCCGTACGCAATTTGAAAAATCCTAGCGCGATCCCTAAGGAACCCCCCTTTTAAGACTTCCCCCCTTTTCAGACTCTGTTTTCTCAGACTTTCTGTTCATATTAAGACTTCCCCCTTTTTCAGACTCTGATTTCTCAGACTTTCTGTTCAATCAATCAATCAATATGAGGCTTATATCGCGCGTATTCCGTGGGTACAGTTCTAAGCGCAGGGATTTTTATTTTTAAAAAAAAAAAATTTATTTTTATTTTATGCAATTTATATCGCGCACATATTCAAGGCACAGGGATTTATTTATGCCGTGTGAGATGGAATTTTGTTACACAATACATCACGCATTCACATCGGCCAGCAGATCGCAGCCATTTCGGCGCATATCCTACTTTTCACGGCCTATTATTCCAAGTCACACGGGTATTTTGGTGGACATTTTTATCTATGCCTATACAATTTTGCCAGGAAAGACACTTTTGTCAATCGTGGGATCTTTAACGTGCACACCCAAATGTAGTGTACTTGAAGGGACCTCGGTTTTTCGTCTCATCCGAAAGACTAGCACTTGAACCCACCACCTAGGTTAGGAAAGTAAGACTTCCCCCCTTTACAGACTCTGATTTCTCAGACTTTCTGTTCAGGACCTATGTAAATTTACCCCCATTTTAAATACAACTAGAGCCGAGTCAGAACAGCCAAGCCTCAGTAAAGTAAGTAAAAGAAATGGTTCTTGTAACCTTCCAAGTACTGAGAATTCCCCTCAGACTGATGAACTGCTTCTTACATGGACAAATCCTCACAAATAGTAATGAACTGATTTTATATGGCAAAATCCTCACAACTAGTAATCATTTGATTCTTATATGGAAAAATCCTCACAACAAGTGATCAACTGATTCTAATATGCACAAATCCTCACAAATAGTACTCAACTGCTTCTTATATGGACAAATCCTCACAACAAGTAATAATTATCAACTGATATTTACATGGCCAAATCCTCACAAATAGTACTCAACTGCTTCTTATATGGACAAATCCTCACAACAAGTAATAACTATCAACTGATTTTTATATGGACAAATCCTCACAACAAGTAATCAACTGCTTACTAATTGAAGGTATTTGTTACCTGTCTTTGGGTTCTTCACCAGTCTCTCAAATGCCAGGGCCGACTCCAACATCATGGACTGCTGGCTGGGGATCATCTGCTGGTCAATGGTGTTGTAGAAATGAGCCACCTGTAACGGAAGTAAATAACTCTTCCAGTCTGTCTCTCATTGCATGCACAATACACGGACGAAGACCTATAAAACACAGTCCCTCCCCCACTCTGCTCATATAGCCATGAACGTAATCATACCTGTAAAAATGAACATAGTTTCATCATACAATCGATGGCTGGATTTAGGCGGCTCTCTGAATATGTGAACATTTTCTTATGAGAGAAACAAAAAAATCAAAGAAACCCAACAAACATCAAGATAACCTGTTTGAGAATAACTCCGTGTTGGTAGAAATTTATATGAGAGATAAAATAATGTTAAAAAAATAAAAAATAAGACCTTACCTGTTTGAGAATGACTCCAAGCTGGTAAAACTTGTTATGAGGGAGAGAGAAAAAACAGAAGAAACAAAGACCTTACCTGTTTGAGAATGACTCTGTGTTGATGGACATTATTTTTTGATGAGAGAGAGAGACAGAGAAAAAAAAAACGAAAAAAAACCCTACCTGTTTGAGAATGACTCTGTGTTGATGGACATTATTTTTTGATGAGAGAGAGAGACAGAAAAAAAAACGAAAAAAAACCCAACCTGTTTGAGAATGACGCCGTGTCGGTAGAACTTCTGTGCAGTGTTGGACACGTTCTGAATCTTGGAAGGGATGGTGAACCCCAACGCTCCCAGCTGTCGCACTTCTCGCAGGAGCGTGAC